>NC_057812.1:730916636-730953330 GCF_018294505.1 Triticum aestivum
CGACCCCTCCAGCGACCGGCCGCGCCCGCCCAGGTACCTCTCCTCCTTCCTCCTTCCTCCCTCTCCACCCTTCCTCCCCATTCCATCCCTCCCTCCCCTCGACCATGTCTTGTGTCTCAACACTTCAGGTTTGTGCACTAGGTTTAGACAGACAGTAATGCCTAGGTTCAATTAGGTTCAGTAGTGCCATTTGTTCATAGGTTCAATTAGGTTTGTGCACCAGGTTTAGACAGACAGTAATGCCTAGGTTCAATTAGGTTTAGATAGACAGACAGTAATGACTATGTTCCTAGGTTTAGACAGACAATGTCTTTCATGCCATTTGTTCAACATCAGACAGCATTTGTCATTTGCCACATGTTTAGTTCAGTAGAGATGCAATGCTAGTAATTCGTTCCTTTTCTTCTAAAATTGACATATGGAAGTAATCTATTAATCTAAATTTTGTTACTGATAATGACATGCGATTTGTGCACTGTAGTTTGTTAATATGGACAACCCAGTAGCTAATGCATTTAGTTAACCAAAGTTTAGTTCTTATGTATTGTAATTTGTTAATCTGTTACTCCATTTGTTACTGAATTTTTCTCTTGGGGTTTAGTAGTGAGATAGAACATGCATGGTCCATCATTCAGTTGGAGTATTTCCTAGGTTCAATGAGGTTCAGTAGTGCTACTAGGTTTAATATCGTTGCTCCTGTGCTATACTTTGACAGCCTGGAGTGCATTAGGGAGTAGTAGCCAATTAGGTTCAGCAGTTAATTGATGGTTTGGTACATGATACATTTCATGCACAGGGTGCTAGAGATGCACTTAACTTGCTAAAATCATCCCCTTGTTCTTATTGGTTATAGAAATTCATTGCTTGTCCTATGTTTTCTGTCAGGGTATTATTCAGGAAGCTTGCTTGAGTTTGTGTCCTTTAATTTGTAAATCTGCAGTTCTAGCCACATTTAGGATAAGTTGTTGTATATACTGTCATAAAGTTCAGCAATAACAGGGCATCAAGAGTGCTACTCTAGTATCTAGTTGGGGAGGGACAAATGGACAGGGAATTACTTGTGATGCCTCTGAATTACTTGTGATCACATTGAGAAAGACTTGTAAAGATGATGATCATCTTTTACAGAAAATAATTTCTGTAAACACGTCAGTAACTTTGCTAGTTTGATGGGTTTTGTCTCCGACCATCGTGTCGTGATGAATTTGCAGGTACCCCGAGAGGCCCTTGAGTTTGCTGGAATGTCGATTAACTTCTGTTCCGGCAAATTCGGGTACTCCATATGTCCTATTTTAAGCAAAGTTCATGGTGAAATTTTCCGTGAATTTTAGCATGACTTTGCTAAAAATAGGACATATGGGGTACTTGTGACTAATGCATGGGACGGGGTATCTTAGTACTTAATTAAGTAGGATCAACTGCCCCTTTATTCTTTCTGCATTAAACCATAGGTTTTAGGGTGCCTCGGTGTCGATAAGAACCTAAATGATGAAAGCTTAGGCTTTTAGGGTGCCTCGGCGTCGACAAACCCTAAATGATAAAACCTTGGCTTTTAGGGTGCCTCGGCGTTGACAAACCCTAAATGATGTAGTTTTGAATTATGAACATAGGATATGTCGACATCGGATGACAAAAGTATCCGGGGGAGTGGACGACGAAAGTATCCCGACAAAAGTAAATCTATATAATTCTGAGAGCGTAACCCATTTTGGTTGCAAAAATTGGGAAGCATTTTGCAAGATGTATGGTTTTGATGAGGGTATGCTTGTCACCATGGATCTTGGTAATCCTGACATCAACCAAGACAATATGGACATTTGGGTCCTTGTTGATACGCCTCCAGTTCTACCACTATGTGAGTTTCTCAAACATAGTTATTAGCTAATTTATATTGTTTATTTCAAAATAGTTGACAGCTTATTTCCATTGACAGCTTATTTTTATTGTTAAAAGAATGTGCGGGAGATGGTAGACAAAACCCACTACACCGATGGCTCCGAATTGACAACTTACAAGGAGAAAAATCATCTGGTCGGATTTTGTACTGACATTGAGAATTACAATATCCACAATCAAACTCCTCAACATTATGGTAAATACGTGCCACTAGTGCATGTGTTCAACTATGGTAACTACCATGGAGATACCCTGGTAAGATTTTTTACTATTACGACATCCATGCATCTTTTGCATACTTCTAAAACTAGTACATCATTGCTAACTATGAAGTTATTACTATGTTTTTCAACAGATAATCCCAGAGAATTGTGTGCCTCATTTGATGTATCAGAAAGGTAGTCTTAATGTTTTGAACATACAGCCAGGTCATCCTACGAATCTCAACTGTCCATACGAGATTTCTAAAAGAAGTGGAGACATGAAAATCAAAGTATGGAAAAAATGTATGGACAGTCGTAAGGAGCTTCTTGGAAGCAAAAGTAAGCAAAGCGCAAGAATTGGAGACAGGACGTTCTCCATTCTCCATAATGGAGAGTCTGGGTCTATATTGTTTTATGCTATTTTAGCTTAAATAGGGTATTTAGGTCCTGCCTAATACTGATGATCATGTGCTAAGAACAATTAAGTAGGGTTGGTTCGATGACTATCAAGATGATGATCGTATGACTTGTTATTAATAACGAGTAGAAGTTGTATGATGATGATTAGTAGGACTTGTTAGGATTAGTATTACTTCCGACAAACTCGATACTCGCGGTCTCGAGACTTGTAATGTTTTATCTTTGTTCGGTCTTTTGAATTCGGAGACTAATATGATGAATTGTATTCGGAGACTAATCTTCTGTTGTATTCGATGAATCTGCTGTTGCTGTGTGCTACTATCTATATTCTGTCAAATAATATATTTTGTAACCAGTGCAAAAATCAGAAAAGTAAAAAAAATAAAACCTAATATTCATACTAATGGCGCATCACTACAGAGTTCGCCATTAGTATGCCAAAGTATACTAATGGCGCATCACCAAACAGTGCGCCATTAGTGTGCCAAAGCACATGGTTAAATATGGCCCCTGGAAGGCATACTAATGGCGCACCACGCAGTGCGCCATTAGTATACCAGATACTAATGGCACACCAGTGGTGCGCCATTAGTAATAAATACTAGTGGCGTGATACTAATGGCGCACCAGAGATGCGCCATTAGTAGGCAAAACTGGTGCACCATTAGTAGGCCTTTTCCTAGTAGTGTCGGAACCACGAGCCTTATTGAGGAAAGCTTCGGTTTGCAAGAAGCTTACAGCAAAGTTTGTCCCAATTCAGCCAAGAAAATTACCGCGGCATGTTAGTGCCATGTCATGACACCATGCCAAGTTCCATGATTTTCAAGCATGTTTTGGATTTAAAGGAATTAAAAAACAAGTTTCTCAATTTTTCCGGTCGAGCCACGACGCCCAGATGTTTGAATTTCATTCCCATTTCTTGCATGGGACCTATAAATTCACCCAAAGACACACATGTGACTTTTCAACCAACTTTGGTGCAATGGAGCATGTGCTTGTAGTTCAAATTTTAATTATGCACATTAAATGCACAGAAACTCAATTAATGTATAAAAAAGCCAAACGAACACTACTAGGGAAAAGCCTAGCAGTAGCGCGGGGTACCGCGCTACTGGTACAGCGCTACAACTAACATGTATCAATAGCTCGTTCTGCCCCACGCTACTGCTATACATGGCTAGCAGCAGCGTGCTTTCTTTCGACGCGCTACTGCTAATAGATGTAGTGCTTTTGACTTGGGTGCGCTACTAGTAAGAGCACGTTGCTGCTAACATTTTCCCCCTCGCTACTATTAGTTTTATTAGTTTTTGTTTTTTCTGCATATTTGTTTTGTATTTGAACAGGCTTTATACAATAATCTTTAGCATATCATACATATACAAATGTAATCATAGCATCAAATCATGTCATCATCATAATCATCATTCAACACAAAGTGGTCTCTCGACATCATCTCGAAAATAGTGATACAGGTCTCAATTACTTGCAACTACATCATTATCCATCTAAACAATGTTATACGCGAGACGAGCTATCACTATGAGCGGAACTATGCAGTACATGAGTTCGTATCCCTCTCTGGCATTAGCGTGAACCTAAACTAACTACTAGCTGTCGCTCGGAAACTGTAAACCGGTACACCTGGGCCTGACACTCCGGCCACTCATTATACTCCTGGCATTGCACTTCTTCGTCATCGATGATCTATGCACCTGAATCGTCACATGAGTCGATGATATGCAACATACATAGTTGAGCAACAAAAAGAGACAGACTTGGTAAAAATAAAAGCATAAATTCATAAGCATAAATAACAAAGTTCATCGTACCCAAAATGACCTAACCAGAGTGATCTTCGCTAGTTGAGGAAGACGGTTTAATTACATCACAAATAAAGTTTCGTCTTGCATAACTCAAAGTTTCGTCATTCAAAAAGTATAGACTAAACAGACACATTGTCATATATCGACAATCACTCCAACATGTCGTGCCATCCATCCAAGTCAGGGAGATAGTCCACGAGCCTAGTGAAAGGTTTCAGGTCGAGACGCTGAACGGCGACACGTGTTAGGATGTCTTCCCGCGACATTTGTCCTTCTTTGTAGAACATCCCTGTTTTTCCGACGACCTCCTTCATCATGATTTTGGCAAGTTCGCGTTGGATGTGATAGAACTCAGCTCGAAGTCGATGATCCTCAATATCTCCTAAGTTCTTTGCCCATTGCAGAATATGGGCATCGCCGGATTTAGGTGACATGCGAAGGTTCTGGTGATCCCGTATGTACTCCAGCATGTGGTGTACGACATAGAATCCATCATTAAAAGAATCACTCGGTTGCTGGATCCAGCAGAAGTCAGTCTTATGGCTGAAGGCGGGCATGCCGTCCCTTTTCTTCTTGTCCTTGACCTCTCCACCCCATGCGCCGTAGTAAAACATGGCACTGTTGAGAACAGACTAGATGTGGGTGTAATCCTCTTTGTTAATATGTTCTTTGACGGGTCCAAGTAAAGGGCATGGGCGTATCGGGGGTAGAGGATGATGACGACGACACGCCCGCCGTTGTGCAAAATACGTACACCTCAAATTAATTAGCCTCCAATGTGCAAATGAATGATTGAAGTCAAAGGAAGGATATCCGCGTGGATGACTTACATGGGATGATAAGGCACGAGAATCGCCTCCTTGTCCTTATTGGCGAGCATGAAATTGACGATGTATTCCCTCGCATATTCACGGTGCTTTGCGCAGACTCCCAAGATGCCCTCGTGCATGAAGTATGGGTCAGCGACATGGATATGAGGTATCAGCTCAAGCCCGGTGAGGTAGTTCATGTGTAAGGCATAAAGGCGGACAAACGTAAAATCCAGCTTCTTTAAGTGAAACATGTCGGAGATGTAATCGAATCGAAGGAAGAACTTCTCCGCGGGAAGTTGTCAATGTACGACAATTGCTGCGGCACGTTAACCACATAGAGTGGGTATCCTGGATTTTTCGAGGCGATGAGGCCTTTCTCTATCTGCAACACACCGTCATGAAGTCTCCTTAGATTGCCGAATCTGGCCCCTAGCGCTGCTTTAGGTAGGATTGGTTCACCGGGGATATGCCATTTTGCCACATCGGGGATATCTATACGGTCTTGAACTCAAGGCTGCTGAGGCGGTTGGATCATAGAAGCAGCTTTGTTGTTGCCTTTCCTCGGTCTCTTCCTAGGCTTCTTTGCTACCGGAAGGTCGTCTATAATACATTCAGCCTCCGGACGCGGCAATTCAGGCACCGACTCATAACGCTCAAACCCTGAGTAGGTGCCAGTATTAAGGTACTGTTCACTGTCATCGACATCCTCATCCTCATCTATGGCGACGTCACTAGCGACTAATGGAGCCTCTTCCTCAACCCTTCCGCTATCACCCAGCATGACAACCGACGCTAATTGGGTATGTGGGTGTTGATGTTCATACCTAACTGCATGCTCGTGGGTGTGCTAGCTCCTGGCCGCCTCCATACGAAGCAGACTCTTTGGCCACAACAGGACCCACCCATAGCAATAACCAAGCCGCCACGGGGTCTCGTCGTCATCCCCCTAGTACCGGAGGAGCCAAATTCTCGTGGCCCGGTTTGACACTGGCCACGGAAACCTTGAAGACATCCGGGGGGATCGGCCGGCCATGGAACAATGGTTCCTTTGGCTTCATTGTCATCGCATTCCCCACGTCCACCTTCTGATCGCCGATGTTGTACAATATGGTGCACGGGGTTATGTCGCCCTGCAAAGACATGTCTGCGACGTGAGACATCCAAAAGGCAATAGAAACATGAGATTATACATTTATTAAGAGGGCCGGTGTGACAGATACCGTGAGGGCATCGAGCTCAGTCAAAGATGAAGCACTGTCGAGCACGTCCGATGTCGGAGCCACTGCCGGAGCAGGTGCGGGAGCAGGTGCTGGTGCTGGTGCAATGCTAGTCGAGTTGCTCCCGAAGAAGTCAGCAAGGGGAAAGTCCGCTGCATTTTTTCTGGATTTTCCCTGCTCCAATTGAAAACGGCCAGAACCAAGACAGTAGACATATCTGCAACCACCTCTTTTGCAGCAGCTACCGCTATTGCGACTGTCTTAGATGATTTCTTCTCAACCGCAATCTCAACCTTCTTGTCGATGTTTTCTTCAGTTAACCTCTGTCTTTCCTTTCTCTCCTATGTGGTGTCATGGTAGTACTTCTTCCACGTGGCGTCATCTCTGACACCGCGCACACGTCCATACGATGGCCAAGTGTCCACCGGGAGTCGTTTCAATATGTTCAACACTCGCTTGAATGGGGTGTCCCACTAGGGCCTCGCCAATGCCTCAGATGGTGAGTCTCTTTTGGCCGCAATCCTATGCTGCTCTCTCTGCAAAAGGAACAAGGATCATTTACAAATATGACTAAAAGTGCAGTCGAATTGATCAGAAACTTAAATTACCAGCAGTCTCATGAACTCCTTCGTGACCGGGTCCATCTTGAAAACCTTCTTGACTGAGTCCCAATGGTGTCGTGCCCTGAGGACGTCACGCTCCTGCGGGACGGTGAAGTCCACCAAGGGGTCTGGGATGCCCTAACTTTCCCATTCCGCGTCCTCCTTGGCCCATATGGATCTCTTCCCACCGTAACCATGGCTTCCGAGGTGGTGCCACCCCATGTTCCTCTGTTGAAGCCCCTTCATGTACTTTGACTTTTTTTGGGAGCTTCGGCCTCGCAAGCCGCCTTGAATATTTCAAAGTGCTCTTCCGTGATTGTCGAATTATCCTTTACAATCTCAGAGTAGGGTTCCTTTTTATTGACTATCCGATGTTTCACCCTTGTTTTCCAGGCGGCCAACGCGTCGCTAAACTTGGTAATGGCGTGTTTGTTTATCTTCTTCATTGCCGGGTCCTTATCTGGAACTTTATAATCCTTTTCATTCTGGCCCGGGAATAAGAATATCGGGTGCAACTTCTTTAGGAGGGAGGGCCTCATATTATCTACCTTATGTAGTTTCTCATTGTTGATGGTGGCGGTTGTCCGTACGATGCAGCCTATTTCATTGTTGTAGCACGATCGCGCTTCCTCGGACGCTAGTGGCTCAAAAATGTCGTGGCCCATCTCCGTGACCACCAGTCTAGTAGTTATGAGCTAGTTTGGGCGTCGTGGCCTATTTGCCTTCGGTTCTAGACCTACTCATCGTCGGTCGCTGTCTCATCGCCGGTCTGCATGTCGGTATCAGTCCCCGATGCAACAGGTGGGCCTAGCAACAACATCCGTTTATCATCGGCAAGGCTCAAAAATTCGTTTGCCGCCAGGTAGACGTCATCGCAATCACCAGAACTCTGTCCTTCATCGTTGCTAGCCATGTTTCCTACGATTAAATCTAGTCAATTAATTCTAGACCTAATAAAATGAATAATGACATAAAAAGGCCTACGTTTTGCAGGAACGTTGACTCCTTCCCGGTGTGGTAAATCTCGGGCACTCGATATGTCCTAGTTTGTAGCACAAGTCATGCCGAAATTCATGGAAAATTTCGGTATGACCTTTGCTAAAAAGTGGACAAATCGAGCACCTAAAATTTGCCGGAACAGAAATGAATCAACATTCCGGCAAAACATAGGCCACTCGGCTTCATTCCCTGGAAACTACAAAAGGCCATTTGGGCACAATCGAACCACTTCAATGGAAAGATATAACATGACCACTTCAATGAAAAGATATAAGCAATAATAATAGTCTAGGAAGGGAACATCTTTAAAATAAAACTTGCCTAAATTCTTTTCCTAGAAAAATAGTGGTCTTTTCAAAAATTAAAAACCTTTGCAAAATGATCTTACTAAACACTTCTCTGCCTAGGACAGAACCCAAATTTTGTTCTAGCTATTCCTCTCTCTCTCTCTCTCACGCACACACACACATTATTTTCTCTAAACCTTCTCTGCCTAGGACAAAACCCAATCAAATTGCAAAGGAACTTTGTCGGTGTCAAAACCAGCGGATCTCGGGTAGGGGGTCCCGAACTGTGCGTCTAGGCCGGATGGTAACAGGAGGCAGGGGACATGATGTTTTACCTAGGTTCGGGCCCTCTTGATGGAGGTAAAACCCTATGTCCTTCTTGATTAATATTGATGATATGGGTAGTACACGAGTAGATCTACCACAAGATCAGAGCGGCTAAACCCTAGAAGCTAGCCTATGGTCTGATTGTATGTTGTGATTGTTGTCCTACTGACTAAAACCCTTCGGTTTATATAGACACCGGAGAGGGTTAGGGTTACACAAGGTCGGTTACAAAGGTGGAGATATCCATATCCGCATTGTCTAGCTTGCCTTCCACGCCAAGTAGGGTCCCATCCGGACATGAGACGAAGTCTTCAATCTTGTATCTTCATAGTCTAACAGTCCGGCCAATGGAGATAGTCCGGCTATCCAGAGACCCCCCAATCCAGGACTCCCTCAGTAGCCCCTGAACCAGGCTTCAATGACGATGAGTCCGGCATGCAGTATTGTCTTCGGCATTGCAAGGCGGGTTCCTTCTCCAAATACATCAGAAGAATTTGAATACGAGGATAGTGTCCGACCCTGCAAAATAAGTTCCACGTACCATCGTAGAGAGAATAATATTTTCGCAGATCTAATTTGCTGGCTTCTTTTGGCAGCATGACGTTATGTCATGGCCCGGTGATTATTCGAACCATTTCCTTTAACCAGCCCCGCACATAACGCGAGGCAGTTTTTCGACACGTCTTGTCAAAGTAGAGATCGTGTCCCCTTATTACGGGATTCTCATCAATACGGGCGTGGGTAACCCAACCGCGCCATCAATTGCGGCGCTTGGGGGATAAGCGAGTTTTACCAGGCAAGTGGGGACGCTTAGTTTCGTCCGCCCATATAAAGGGATAAGGATTTCTATCCACGCCTTCTTCCTCCTTTGCTCTTCCGTTTTCGCACACTCGAGCTCTAGCGCCCAAGTCCACACTTCCACCTCAACCTTCTCCAACCATGTCCGGAGCGGGAGGCAAGTGGATGGTCTCCTCCGTCACGGAGGGAGACATCAAGAAACTGGGGAGAGCCGGATACCTGCCCGACGACATCACGCACCGGCTCCCAGATGAAGGGCAGCTCATCCCCACCCCCAGGCCCCATGAGAGGGTAGTATTCCTCACCCATTTCCTCCGTGGACTGGGATTCCCTCTCCATCCATTCGTCCCGGGGCTCATGTTCTATTACGGCCTGGATTTCCACGATCTGGCCCCGAACTTCATCCTCAACATCTCGGCATTTATCGTCATGTGCGGGGCCTTCCTCCGCATCAAGCCCCACTTCGGCTTATGGCTGAAGACCTTCAATGTCAAGCCAAAGGTGGTGGCGGCCTCCAAGCGGAGTGCGGAGGCACCATGGTGGACAAGATGCCCAACATAACATGGCTCGAGGGCTCCTTTGTGGAAACCATAAAGAGGTGGCAATCGGGGTGGTTCTATATCACCGAGCCGCGCGACCCTGCATGGGCAGCGGCCCCCGAGTTCCGATCTGGCATCCCAACGCGGCTCACCTCCTGGAAAGAGAAGGGCCTGTCCTGGGGTAGTTCGAAAGAGCTAACCGGACTCCAAACATGTATTCAAAACATGGTGGACAAGAAGCTCAAGCTTGTCAACATAGTCCAAGTTATGCTCATCCGCCGGATACTCCCGTGCCAACAACGGGAGTTCAACTTGTGGGAGTTCAATCCGGTGCAGCACCAAACTCTGAACAGGCTCTTTGACACGACTCATGAAGACGCCTAGAGGGTGCTGTTCAAAAGTGCCGAGGTCCCCCCCTGTTACAGAGAATCGCGGATTCAGGGCGAAGCGCCAAGACAGTGCGGTAAGCTGCTTTACCTTTCATAGGATACTTATTTTTTCACATAGATTGACTCTATGCGGGTTCTAAACTCCCGTACCTTTGACAGGACTAGCAGAACATGGCCGGATAGATCGACTGTCCGGCTCCTTTGCCCGAAGGCCCCACAGACGCTCTTCTGGCGAAGATGTTGACTTCTGGCGAAGATGGTGCCGGAGAAGACCAAGAAGGCCAAGGGAACTCGAAAGAGTTCCCGACGCCAGGCGTCGCCGGACTCACTGTCCGATGACTCTGTGGCGCACTCTTCCATCGAAGACGAGGAAGAAGAAGAAGAAGATGCTCCCCCACCGACTGGGGGAGACAGGAAAAGGAGGGCCGCCCCAACTGGGGGGCCGAAGGGTCCAAGAAGGGAAGGACTCTCCTTCCGGACAGCTCCACCGCCGCCGACGAAGGCGAAGGCGAGTGGTTTCCCAGGGCCAAGCACCCGGGGAGATCGTAAGTATTCGGATACCAAAGTAACCCATAGGATTCCTTTGTCGCACTGCTTTCCCTAACGCCGAACACAATTATGCAGGCCGCCCCAAGCCAGTATCGATGTATCGTCCGATGGCTCCTTGGGCTTTTATCGGACATGGATAGCGATCCAGTCCCGACCGCCACCTCCCCTCATCCTGCCGACGATGCCGAGGTGTTGTCTCAAGAGGCAACGGATCGAGGGGAGACAGTCCCAGAGGCGCCTCAAGGCGACCTTCCGGACTCCGGGAGCCGAGGGGACGGAGCCCCCGAGAGCTCCGAGTTCAGCCCTCAGCCGAACACCGTGCCGGACCCTCCAGCGGTTCCGGGCTCGGGCAGGCGGCCTCCTTCTAAGAGGGGCAAGACGCCTGTGCCGGTGAGCTCTGTCCATCAAGAGGCACCGGACAATCTGCTGGAAGCGTTTCGCAGCGCTTCCATCGACGAGGAGCACCACACTATCATGAGTGCGGTGATCCAGAAGGTTCAGTCCGCCAAGAGCGGATTGACTGAAGCCTGTGCCGGCCTTCTAACAGGCTTTGAGGTAAGTGTTTTAAAATGTAGTAGAAATATTACCGCATAGACAGTAGCCCCTGATGCTTTGTTCGGTGTTCACGAAGAAAAGCTGAACAGAGGATCAAATAATATTGCAGGAGTCTAATATATGTATGTCAATATGCGTCTGCAGGCTTCGCTGCTGGTGTCCGCCGCACTGACTGCGGAGGTCGCCGTGCTGAAGCAGGACCTCAAGGGGTCCAGGAAAGAGCTTGGCCTTGTCAAGAGGCAGCTCGAGGAGAACAAGGGTAAGTAATACCCTGTCTATAGAAACGTATATATAAAAAAGGACGCGATTGCAAAATGACAGGATCATTGTATGTTTGCCAGGGGCCACGACCGAGGTGGCGACCCTAAAGCAAGCGCTAACCAAGGCCGAAGATAAAGCGGCCAAGGAGCGCACCGAGCGAGAGAAGCACGAGGCTCGGGTGGGTGAGGTGCAGCAGGAGCTCCAGGCTCTCGTGGCGAAGCACGAGGCATTGGAGCTTGACTCAAAGACGCGGGAGTCTGAGCTTGCCGCAGCCCTCGAGAGTGTAAAAAGTGCTAAGTCCGAAGCCCAAAAGGCCCTCCAAGAGATCGATGCGATGAAGAAGATAGCGGCGGGTAAGGCTTTCTATATGCAAAGCAAGCATGTAAAAGTAAATTACCGATTACTTACCCGGATCCGGAGCTCTTCAGGAGCATTCACAGATTTGCCCCGCAGTGTGTCCGATGCCGCACAATTTTACCAGGCCGAGGACGGAAGCTCGACGGAGAAGTTGTTCTGGTCTCAGTATGTTGAGGCCAAACATCCGGTGCCAATGAGCGACCAGCTGAAGCAGATGGTCAAGCTACATAAGGCGGCCGATCTGGCCATGAAGAGCTTGATAGTCCGGCTGTGGCCTGGCGATGCCCTTCCGAACAGCTTCTTCGGCCTGGTGAGGCGGCTTGTGGATGCCTGCCCGCGGCTGGAGGTCGTCAAGCGATCTGTCTGCATTGAAGGTGCACGCCGGGCTTTCGCCCGTGTGAAATTGCAGTGGGTCAAGCTAGACGCCGTGAAGCTGATCAAGGAGGGGCCGCCAGAGGGCAAGGAGCACCGCCACCCCGAGATGTACTACGAGGGTGTTCTGCCGGGTGCCCGTATCATCGCGGATGAGTCTTCAAAAGATGTAATATTTGAAAACTTGCTCGTTTTATCCTATATTTATGAAAACATGTTTCATATGCGCTATGCAATGCTTGTTTGAATTTAAAATATTACCTTCTGTTTGGCTGTTTATCCAATCTGAGAGATGGCTAGTCCTCGGCTTCTGCCCCCATGCCACGAGTGCTGGGGTGTTCGGGATAAACCTGAGCACTCTTGTTCCCATATTTGGGTCCTTCGAGGGAGGTGCTCAGCACAACTAACAAGGCAATCGGACTAATAATGCTTTATCACTCTCACTTAGCCATAGAATTCTATAATTTTAAATTTCGGCGAAGCCCCTGGTATTCGGAAGGCCGAATTCGGGGCGCGATACATGCCTGTAAGCCGGACAGGGCCAGCCCCTCGCCCTAAGCGGCATAAGTCTTTAGGGACTCGAAAAACCTCGCCGAACAGCGACCAGTCTCTCGCCTTATCATGACAGTCAGTTTTAGCTTTCTCTACTGAGGTGCTAAGCCCGGCAGAACCGGGGCACAATCGCAGTAGTTCTCCTAGCGCTACCTTAGCCGATAGAGCGGAACGTAAGATACCAAAACATTGGAGCCGGGCAAACCCAACATTATACCAAAGACATGATTCGGAGCTGATGCATATAATGCCATAAGTTCGGGGTGCCGCACTTGTGAAAGTGTTAGTACTTTTCACACCATATTGTGAGGTACGTAAGTCCCTGGTGTATTAGCCGTACCAAGGTGTACGGTTGCAAGGCGTCATTAATGAACACATAGATATATATATAACAAGAATGCAATAATAGTCGTAATGTCATGCATTGTTTATTAAAAAATTGCGTTAAAGCAGAGTGATGCAGATAGTGCGATAAGAAAAGAGTAGGACTATGTCCCTTCCAAGGGCGAGCTGAGGAATGATATTAAATCGATTTTTTTCCTTGCTACTGTAATCAACCTGGGAATTCTGTGGTATGACGTAGCTGTCTGCCTCCTTGGTTGCTGCATCATGTGTTCGCAATAGTGCTTCCGGACAGTGTTTCCAGAGATTAAGGTCCTGAAAAAAAAAGAAAAATGACCAAACGGGAAGCCCCTAGTGCGGTATAGGCCGCGTTTTGGGGCATGCCGCAGTTGTGCCCCCTCCCCACCTGTGCCCATGGTATTTTTAATGTGTAATTATGTACGCGTTGCACGAATATCGCTGTTGGGCTGGGATTGGGGTGGCCGCCGTATTGCTACACGAGCTCAGATCGCGCCAGGCGGTCTATTTGCCGATTGCCCCGAGCGCGCTTGAAGGTGTCCGGGCTTTGAAGCGCCGAACTGGTTGATTGCCTTGAAAGGCTGCTTTGCGCTTCTGCTGCGAGGGCCGCGGTGTGCTCCTTTGTTCGGAGAGAGCGCTCTGTGTTTCCATTGACTGTAATAACTCCGCGAGGTCCTGGCATCTTGAGCTTGAGGTATGCATAGTGCGGTACCGCATTGAATCTAGCAAATGCGGTTCGCCCCGAGCAGTGCGTGATAACCACTGCGGAACGGGACTATATCGAAGATTAACTCTTTGCTTCGGAAGTTATATGGGGATCCGAAGACCACTTCCAGTGTAATTGAGCCTGTGCAACAGGCCTCTACACCTGGAATGACGCCCTTAAAGGTCGTTTTTGTGGGTTTGATCCTTGAGGGGTCTATGCCCATTTTCCGCACTGTGTCCTGATAAAGCAGGTTCAGGCTGCTGCCACCGTCCATAAGGACTCGAGTGAGGTGAAATCCATCGATGATTGGGTCTAGGACCAGTGCGGCGAATCCGCCATGACGGATACTAGTGGGGTGGTCCCTGCGATCGAAGATGATCGGACAGGAGGACCAAGGGTTGAACTTTGGGGCGACTGGCTCCAACGCATATACGTCCCTGAGCACACGCTTCCGCTCCCTCTTGGGGATGTGGGTTGCGTATATCATGTTCACCGTCCGCACTTGCGGGGGAAAACTCTTATGTCCTCCAGTGTGCGCCTGCCGGGGCTCCTCCTCGTCATCTCTATGCGGCCCCTTGTCCTTGTTTTTGGGAATTAGCTTGGCGGCCTTCTTGAACACCCATTAATCCCTGTTGGTGTGATTGGCTGGCTTGTCTGGGGTGCCATGTATTTGACACGAGCGATCGAGTATAGGGTCCAAGCTAGACGGGCCCGGCGTACTTTGTTTGAATGGCTTTTTACGCTGACCGGGTTTAGAGCCTTTGAATCCGGCATTGACGGCCGTATCCTCCGTATTTTCGCTGTTAATGCAGCGCTTATGCTTGTTGCGACGTGACCTGCTATTGCCGTCCTTGGTATCTGAGGTACCATGGTTCTTTGATATGTTATTACTGCGAGCCAGCCAGCTGTCTTCTCCCGCACAAAAGCTGGTCATCAGCGTCGTGAGAGCTGCCATAGATTTCGGCTTTTCTTGACCAAGGTGCCGGGCTAGCCACTCGTCTCGGATGTTGTGCTTGAAAGCCGCTAAGGCCTCTGCATCCGGACAGTCGACGATTTGATTTTTCTTTGTAAGGAACCGAGTCCAGAATTGTCTGGCCGACTCTTCTGGCTGCTAAATTATGTGGCTCAAATCATCGGCGTCTGGTGGTCGCACATAAGTGCCCTGAAAGTTGTTGAGGAATGCGGCTTCCAGATCTTCCCAACAGCTAATGGAGTCCGCTGGCAAGCTGTTAAGCCAATACCGCGCTGGTCCTTTGAGCTTTAGTGGGAGGTATTTGATGGTGTGTAAGTCATCGCCGCGGGCCATGTGGATGTGGAGGAGGAAGTCCTCAATCCATACTGCGGGATCTGTTGTGCCGTCGTATGATTCAATATTTACAGGTTTGAAACCTTCTGGGAATTGATGTTCCATTACTTCGTCTGTGAAGCATAAGGGGTGTGCGGCGCCTCTGTATTGGGCTATATCGCAACGCAGCTCGAATGGGTCTTGCCCGCTGTGTTCGGCCCGGCCGGATTTGCTTTTACTGTATCCGACGTGAAGTTTGTCGTCGTGCAGAGTGGTGCGCCCTTGTGATCCGTAGATCGATCTTGAATGCTTTGCCTTGTCCTCCAATATGTCTCGCAGGTCTGGCGTATCTCCCCATGCCTTTTTATTTGAATGGCGTTGGGGTGGAGGCTGAGCTTTTGGCTGGAATGCCTCTCTATCGCGGCCACGAGGTGGCCGATCACTCGTATCATATGCTTCTTCCTCCAGTCGGGGTAGTAACATGCGCCTTGGGTAACTCTTGGAGGGGCGCTCGAGTTTATATTCCTCGGCCGCGAGGACTTCAGTCCATTTGTCAGCTAGCAGATCTTGATCATCTTGAAGCTGCTGCTGCTTTTTCTTTAGGCTATTTGCCATGGCCATAAGCCGGCGCTTGAAGCGCTCTTGTTCGACGGGATCCTCTGGGATGGCAAATTCATCGTCGCCGAGGCTTGCCTCGTCTTCAGAGGGGGGTATGTAATTGTGATCCTCCTCCTCTCTGTCTGCCGCTCTCTCAGGAGAGTTGGCTCCTTCATTCTCCTACTCTAAATCTTGCTGGAGGGGATTGTTGTTGTCTTCGGCACTATCCGGAGTGTTATTATCTCCTGTGCCGGTATCACCACTTTTGCTTTGGCGGGACTTAGAGCGGCGCCGCTAACATCGGCGTTTGGGTTGCTTCTTGGAGGGGTCATCCTCCGCTATCCCGTCGCCATTGCCTTCTTTGGGTATATCCACCATGTATATGTCATATGACGAGGTGGCTTTCTTGTGCCCTATAGGTGCTGGTTCATGTTCGTCTCCGACATCGTCGTCCATACCGTAGATGTCTTCGGAGTCGAAGTCGAGCATGTCGGTTAAATCATCGACAGTGGCTACGAAGTGGGTGGTGGGTGGGCGTCGAATTTTTTCGTCGTCCGCATCCCAATCCTGTTGGCCATAATCCGGCCAGGGCTCTCCTGACAAAGAGAGAGACCTTAGTCAATTTAGAATGTCGCCGAAGGGCAAGTGCTGAAAGATATCCGCGGCGCTGAATTCCATGATCGGCGCCCGATCGGATTCGATTGGAAGGGGCGTGGATGGTTCGGAGTCCGGAAAAGAGTCCGGCACCTTGGAGTCATGGGCTGCGCAGAGGGTTAGGCTGGTGTTCGGCTCGATCACCGTTGAGACTGCAGCCCCTGAGGCGGTGTCTAACCACCCGTGCTTGACTGGCGCAGTTGGCTCCAAGCTAAGGGTCGGAGCTGATACGGGCGCAGCCTCTGGGGTACTGTTCGGCGGCAGAGCTAGGTCATACCCATCGCGACAGTGTGGCACGCCCGGCTGTGGCTTGACTCCGTCGAAGATCAAGTCTCCGTGGATGTCGGCCGTGTAGTTCAAACTTCCAAATCTGACCTGATGGCCAGGGGCGTAGGTTTCAATCTGCTCCAGATGGCCAAGCGAACTAGCCCGTAGTGCAAAGCCGCCGAATATGAAGATCTGTCCGGGAGAAATGTCTCACCCTGGACTGCATCGCTATCGATGATAGTAGGAGCCATCAAGCCTAACGGCGACGACACAGAGGAACTCTCAATGAAAGCACCAATGTCGGTGTCAAAACCGGCGGATCTCGGGTAGGGGGTCCCAAACTGTGCGTCTAGGACGGATGGTAACAGGAGGCAGGGGACACGATGTTTTACCCAGGTTCGGGCCCTCTAGATGGAGGTAAAACCCTACTTCCTGCTTGATTAATATTGATGATATGGGTAGTACAAGAGTAGATCTACCACGAGATCAGAGAGGCTAAACCCTAGAAGCTAGCCTATGGTATGATTGTATGTTGTGATTGTTGTCCTACGGACTAAAACCCTTCGGTTTATATAGACACCGGAGAGGGTTAGGATTACACAAGGTCGGTTACAAAGGAGGAGATATCCATATACGTATTGTCTAGCTTGCCTTCCACGCCAAGTAGAGTCCCATCAGGACACGAGACGAAGTCTTCAATCTTGTATCTTCATAGTCTAATAGTCCGGCCAATGGAGATAGTCCGGCTGTCCGGAGACCCCCAAATCCAGGACTCCCTCAAACTCCATTTCTCTAACCCTTCTGACCTAATGCTCTAACATAAATTTTCCTCTGACCTAGCTTGTTTACCTAACGAACCTGATTAACCTAGCTAGTTAGTTAACCAAGCTTGTTAACCTAGTTTACCTAGATAATTAACCTAATTAAACTAGTTAACCTAGCTAGTTCTCTATCAAAGCCCTAAATAATTTTTTTCTTAACCTAGATAATTAACCTAATTAAACTAGTTAACGTAACTAGTTCTCTATCAAAGCCCTAACTAAATTTTTGCACTAACCTAGATAATTAACCTAATTAAACTAGTTAACCTAACTAGTTCTTTGTCAAAGCCCTAACTAATTTTTTGCACTAACCTAGATAATTAACCTAATTAAACTGGTTAACCTAGCTAGTTAGTATGTCCAATGTTTGTGCTATGCATGAGAGAGAGGAGGGGTGCTTACAGAGGATTGCTCCGGTGGTAGCGAGGGAGGCAGTGGTGGCAAGGGAGGCAGGGGCGCCTCCGGTGACAGCGAGGGAGGCAGTTGTGGCGAGGGAGGCAGGGGCGTCGAGGGTGTCTCCAGTGGCGCCGAGGGTGGCTCCGGTGGCGTTGATGAGGCTGCGCAGCTCCAGTGGCGTTGGGTCAGCTCTGGTGGTGTCGACGGCGCGCGGCTCTGGTGGCTCCGGGGGCGTCGGCGGTGGCAGGAGACGGCGGCGAAGTGGGGCGATGGCGAATTGGGACACGGCGGCGAAGTGGGGCGAGGGATTTGGGGGATGAGTGGTGGTCGGGGGAGGGAAAACTGTTGGTTAAGTGAAACATAGCGGTAGCACGTTATAGAAAACGCTCTATAGCTAAGTTAGCTATAGCGCGTTTCACAAAACGCGCTACTGCTAAGCCATTCTCCTTTTTTCCTTTCTCATTTATTTTCTTTACATTTTATTTTTACCTTTCTCCTTTTTCTATTTCTTTCATTTTCATTTACTTTTCTATTTTTTGATTTCTTTTCTTTTCGTTATCAGTAGCGCTTTTCTTCCTAAACGCGCTGCTACAATAAAATTAGCGGTAACGCGGTTTCTACAAGAACGCTACTACTATGTGTAGCCTATTGGCTTAGTAGTGAGAACTTTAGTACTAGCACTTCTAAATAAAGACATGCTACTGCTGCGTTTGTATCTGTAGCGCATTTATACCGCACTCGCTACTGGTATTTAGCACTAGCGCCCTTTTTAAACCGGCGCTACTGCTAGAGTTCTGTGTATCAGGTTTTCCCTAGTAGTGGAACCCGGAATAATTCCAAAATTTAGCACGATACCTGTATTTGGTCTAATCTGCCTGTGTTAAAAAATTAAGGAGGGAGAAGGCAGTGTACGTTGATGACCCACAAGTATAGGGGATCTATCGTAGTCCTTTTGATAAGTAAGAGTGTCGAACCCAATGAGGAGCGGAAGGAAATGATAAGCGGTTTTCAGCAAGGTGTTCTCTGCAAGTACTGAAATAAGTGGTACCAGATAGTTTTGTGATAGGATAAATTGTAACGAGCAACAAGTAAAAAAAGTAAATAAATTGCAGCAAGGTGGCCCAATCCTTTTTGTAGCAAAGGACAAGCCGGAACAAACTCTTATAATAGGAAAAGTGCTCCCGAGAACACATGGGAATATCGTCAGGCTAGTTTTCATCACGTTCATATGATTCGCGTTCGATACTTTGATAATTTGATATGTGGGTGGACCGGTGCTTGGGTGCTGTTCTTACTTGAACAAGCATCCCACTTATGATTAACCTCTATTGCAAGCATCCGCAACTACAACAAAAGTATTAAGGTAAACCTAATCATAGCATGAAACATGTGGATCCAAATCAGCCCCTTACGAAGCAATGCATAAACTAGGGTTTAAGCTTTTGTCACTCTAGCAACCCATCATCTACTTATTACTTCCCAATGCCTTCCTCTAGGCCCAAATAATGGTGAAGTGCTATGTAGTCGATGTTCACATAACACCACTAGAGGCTAGACAACATACATCTTATCAAAATATCAAACGAATACCAAATTCACATGACTACTAATAGCAAGACTTCTCCCTTGTCCTCAGGAACAAACGTAATTACTCACAAAGCATATTCATGTTCATAATCAGAGGGGCAATAATATGCATATAGGATCTGAACATATGATCTTCCACCAAATAAACCAACTAGCATCAACTACAAGGAGTAATCAACACTACTAGCAACCTACTTGTACCAATCCCGGACTGTGAGACAAGAATTGGATACAAGAGATGAACTAGGGTTTGGAGATGAGATGGTGCTGGTGAAGATGTTGATGGAGATTGCCCTCTCCCGATGAGAGGAACGTTGGTGATGACGATGGTGATGATTTCCCCCTCCCAGAGGGAAGTATCCCCGGCAGAACAGCTCTGCCGGAGCTCTAGATTGGATCCGCCAAGGTTCCGCCTCGTGGCGGCGGAGTCTCGTCCCAAAAAGTTCCTTCTTATTTTTTTCTCATCGAAAGACTTCATATAGGAGAAGATGGATGTCAGAGAGCCACCAGGGGGGCCACGAGGTAGGGGGGCGCGCCCCCCACCCTCGTGAGCAGGGTGTGGTCCCCCTGGCCTTCATCCTTGGCGAGGATTTTTCTTTATTTATTTTAAGATGTTCCATGTGGTTTTAGGACTTTTGGAGTTGCGCAGAATAGGTCTCTAATATTTGCTCCTTTTCCAGCCCAGAATTCCAGCTGCCGGCATTCTCCCTCCTTATGTAAACCTTGTAAAATAAGAGAGAATAGCCATAAGTATTGTGACATAAAGTGAAATAACCGTCCATAATGCAATAAGTATCGATATAAAAGCATGATGCAAAATGGACGTATCAACTCCCCCAAGCTTAGACCTCGCTTGTCCTCAAGTGAAAAGCCGATAACAGTAAATATGTCCTCATGTTTAGAAGTAGAGGCGTCGATAAAAATAAAATATGGACATGAAGGCATCATGATTATTCTCATAACAGCAACATATATAGATTTTGTCATATGATTACTTATATTCAAGTGATGATCTATTCACAATGGAAACGTATAAATCATGAACCTTATTGGGCTCCGACAAACTATAATCTCAGTCATTGAAGCAATTGCAATTTATCATAACATCGGAAAGAGTGTATGTCAGAGCTAAAAAGCAAGTCCACATACTCAACTATCATTTAGTCCTCCATAATTGCTAACACTCACGCGATACTTGTGGTTACGGAGTTTTAATCGGACACAGAGAAAGATAGGGGCTTATAGTTTTGCCCCACAACATTTTACCTCAAGGGTAATGTCAACAATAATGGTTCATGATCCCCTACATCCAATTAGATATATATATATCATGTTCTTTCCAACATGTTGAGCTTGCCAAAGGATAAAATGAAAAAGAAAAGGTGAAGATCACCATGACTCTTGCATAAGGTAGAAGATAATAATAAAGGATAGGCCCTTCGCAGAGGGAAGCAGAGGTTGCCATGCGCTTTTATGGTTTGATGCATAAAATCTCAATGCGAAAGAACGTCACTTTATATTGCCCCTTGTCATATGAACCTTTATTATGCAGTCTGTCGCTTTTATTACTTCCACATCACAAGATCGTATAAAGCTTATTTCTCCCACACCAATCAATCATACATATTTAGAGCAATTTTTATTGCTTTGCACCGATGAAAACTTACTTGAAGGATCTTACTCAATCCATAGGTAGATATGGTGGACTCTCATGGCAAAAATGGTTTAAGGGTATTTGGAAGCACAAGTAGTATTTCTACTTGGTGCTGAGAATTTGGCTAGCATGAGGGGGAAAGGCAAGCTCAACAAGTTAGAGGATCCATGACAACATACTTTATCTCAGATATAAGAAAGACATAACTCATTACGTTGTCTTCCTTGTCCAACATCAATTCTTTGGCATGTCATATTTTAATGAGTGCTCCCAATCATAAAAGATGTCAATGATAATATATCTATATGTGAAAACCTCTCTTTCCTTATTACTTCCTATTAAATGCAACAATGACCAAAGCTATGTCTGCCAACTCCCAACAACTTTTAATCATCATACTCTTTCTATGTGAAGTCATTACTCTCAATAAGATCAATATGAACTTTTTGTTTCTTTTTAATCTTTTTCTCTTTTCTTTTATTCACCCAAGATCATGGCAAAATAATCAAGCCCTTGACTCAACACTAATCTTTATTATATATAGCTCACGGACTCGATTACATAGAGAGATCATAAAGCAAACTCAAAACTAGATCATGCCATAAACTTTATTCTACTAGATCAAGATACTACTAATAGGATCGAACTAAGAAAAACGATAAACATAGGAGTTGTGATTGTGATACGATACCGGGGCACCTCCCCCAAGATTGGCAGTTGCCAGGGGGAGTGCCCATACCCATGTGATTATATCTCCTTGGTTGGTGAAGAAGGTAGTGGTGATGTTGGCTTAGTTGATGGCTTAGGCTTCTCCCTTAATTTGCGCTTGAGGACGGCATTTTGATCCCTCAGATCATCAATCTCCCACTCCAGGGTTAATATCTTTTTGCATAGGTCCTGCTTATTTTCCTGCAAGAGACAAAAAGGGATAAACTCGAACTTGGGTTTCTTTACCCTATCAGGGAGACTTGACTTTTTGAACTCCACGTGCATGTCCCCAAGTTGAGGTAATGGTGCTTCATCTTCATCTGAGCTCGTCTCCTCCTTCCCCTTGGGTTCATAGTCCTCTTCTTCCTCCGTGGTCCACCCATCGTGTTCCACATCTCCATAGACCTTTGGATTTGCTAAGTAATCATCCACATAGCTTTCTCCTTCCGAATCCTGGGAAGACATGTTGATTTAATCTGCAATGGGACAGCTCGAAACGAAAACAGAGGATATCTGCATGATATGGGAGTCAAAACCTCCGGGAGAATATATAATGAATTTTTACCGACCAAAATATGTAACATGCAAGAAAACGGAGTCCGGAAGGAACACGAGGTGCTCACGAGGTAGGGGGCGCGCCCACCACCCTTGTGGGGCCCTCGTGTCCTTCCCGGACTGCTACTTATTTTTCTATTTTTCTAAATATTCCAAAACGGAGAAATATTGCCTTAAAAATTGTTTCGGAGTCAGTTTACTTACCGTACCACATACCTATTCCTTTTCGGGGTCTGAAACGCTCCGGAAAGTGTCCCTTATGTATTCCTCCGGGGTTACGGTTTCAATAATATTGGTTTCAACATTTATGGGATTACCTAATATATAATGTTTGATTCTTTGACCGTTTACCACCTTCGGATTTGTGCCCTCGAAGCTGTTGATTTTTATGGCACCGGAATGATAGACCTCTTCGATAACATCGGGGCCTTCACATTTAGAGAGAAGTTTTCCTGCAAAAAATCTTAAACGAGAGTTGTATAGCAATACTTAATCACCTACATTAAACTCACGCTTTTGTATCCTTTTGTCATGCCATCTTTTAACTTTTTGTTTAAACAACTTGGCATTTTCATATGCTTGGGTTCTCCATTCCTCAAGTGAACTAATATCAAATAACCTCTTTTCACCGGCAAGTTTAAAATCATAGTTGAGCTCTTTAATAGCCCAATATGCCTTATGTTCTAGTTCGAGAGGTAAGTGACAGGCTTTTCCATAGACCATTTTATACGGAGACATACCCATAGGATTTTTCTATGCAGTTCTATAAGCCCATAATGCATCATCAAGTTTCTTGGACCAATTCTTTCTAGACCTATTAATAGTCTTTTGCAAAATTAATTTGAGCTCTCTATTTCTCAACTCTACTTGACCACTAGACTGTGGGTGATAAGGAGATGCAATTCTATGATTAACATAATATTTATCAAGCATTTTACGGAAAGCACCATGAATAAAGTGTGAACCACCATCAGTCATTAAATATCTAGGGACTCCAAACCTCGAGAAAATAACTTCCTTAAGCATTTTAATAGAAGTGTTATGATCAGCACTACTAGTTGGAATAGCTTCTACCCACTTAGTAACATAATCAACAGCAACTAGAATATGTGTGTATCCATTAGAGGCAGGAAAAGGTCCCATATAATCAAAGCCCCAAACATCAAATGGTTCAATAACAAGAGAATAATTCATAGGCATTTCTTGACGTCTACTAATATTACCAATTCTTTGACATTCATCACAAGACAAGAAAAACTTACGGGCATCCTTGAAGAGAGTAGGCCAATAAAAACTAGATTGCAATACCTTATGTGCAGTTCTATCTCCAGCGTGGTGTCCTCCATAAGCCTCGGAATGACACTTGCGTAGGATCTGTTCCTGTTCTTGCTCGGGTACACAACGTCTAATAACACCATCTACTCGTTTATAAAGATGTGGGTCATCCCAAAAGTAATGTCTTAAATCATAGAAAAACTTTTTCTTTTGTTGGTATGTGAAGCTAGGTGGTATAAATTTAGCAACAATATAATTAGCATAATTAGCATACCATGGAATACTACGAGAAGTACTTATAACATTTAATTGTTCATCAGGAAAGCTATCATTAATAGGTAGTGGGTCATCAAGAATATTTTCTAACCTAGACAAGTTATCTGCAACGGGGTTCTCAGCTCCCTTTCTATCAACAATATGCAAATCAAATTCTTGTAGCAAGAGAACCCATCTAATAAGTCTAGGTTTAGCATCTTTCTTTTCCATAAGATATTTAATAGCAGCATGATCAGTTTGAATAGTTACTTTAGAATCAACAATATAAGATCTGAACTTATCACAAGGAAATACAACTGCTAAAAGCTCTTTTTCAGTAGTAGAATAATTTCTTTGAGCATTGTATAGAGTCTTACTAGCATAATGAATAACATTTAATTTCTTATCAACTCTTTGCCCTAGAACAGCACCTACAGCATAATCACTAGCATCACACATAATTTCAAAGGGTAGGTTCCAATCAGGTGGCTGAACAACAGGTGCAGTGACTAATGCTTTCTTAAGTATTTCAAATGCTTCTACACAATCATCATCAAAGACAAATGGTATATCTTTTTGCAATAAATTAGTCAGAGGCTGGGAAATTTTTGAGAAGTCCTTAATGAACCTCCTGTAAAATCCGGCGTGACCAAGGAAACTTCTTATACCTTTGATGTCCTTGGGACATGGCATCTTTTCGATAGCATCAACCTTGTTTTTATCAACTTCAATACCTCTTTCAGAAACTTTGTGCCCCAAGACAATACCTTCGTTAACCATAAAGTGGCACTTTTCCCAATTCAAGACAAGATTAGTTCTTCACATCTCTGCAAAACTCGATCAAGATTGCTCAAGCAATCATCAAAAGAGGAACCATAGACGGAAAAGTCGTCCATGAAAACCTCACAAATCTTTTCACAAAAGTCAGATAATATAGCCATCATGCATATTTGAAAGGTAGCAGGTGCATTACATAAACCAAAAGGCATACGTCTATAAGCAAAACTACCAAAAGGGCATGTAAAAGTAGTCTTTGATTTATCTCTAGTCGACACAGGTATTTGAGAGAAACCAGAATAACCATCTAGAAAGCAATAGTGTGTATGTTTGCATAATCTTTCTAGCATTTGATCAATAAAAGGTAAGGGGTAATGATCTTTCTTAGTAGCTTTATTTAATTTGCGGAAATCAATTACCATCCTATAACCTGTGATAATTCTTTGTGGAATCAATTCATCTTTATCATTAGGAACAACAGTAATACCTCCCTTCTTAGGGACACAATGGACAGGACTTACCCACTCACTATCAGCAACGAGATAGATTATACCTGCCTCCAGAAGCTTTAGTATTTCTTTTCTTACCACTTCTTTCATTTTAGGATTCAGACGTCGTTGAGGATCACGAACTGGTTTGGCATCTGCTTCCAAATTTATTTTATGTTGACATAGAGTGGGACTAATGCCCTTAAGATCATCAAGAGTATATCCAATAGCAGCACGATGCTTCTCCAGAGTTTTCAATAATCTTTCTTCTTCATGCTCTGAAAGGTTACACTAATAATAACAGGATATATCTTCTTTTCATCAAGATAAGCATATTTAAGATTATCAGGCAAAGGTTTAAGCTCAAACACCGGATCACCCTTGGGTGGAGGAGGATCCCCTAAGATTTCAACAGGCAAATTGTGTTGCGGAATAGGTTCCCGTTTAAAGAATACTTCATCTATTTCCCTTCTTTCATTCATGAACATATCATTTTCATGGTCTAGCAAATAGTGTTCTAAAGGATCACTAGGAGGTACGGCAATAGAAGCAAGACCAATAATTTCATCCTTACTAGGTAATTCTTCCTCGCGATGTTGTTTACTAAATTTAGAGAAATTAAACTCATGAACCATATCATCCAATCCAATAGTAACAACATAATTTGTGCAGTCTATGGTAGCATTGACAGTATTTAAGAAGGGTCTACCAAATATAATGGGACAAAAGCTATCTTGTGGGGAACCAAGAACAAGAAAATCAGCAGGATATTTAGTCTTCCCACACAAGACTTCAACATCTCTAACAATTCCAATTGGTGCAATAGTATCTCTATTAGCAAGTTTAATAGTAACATCAATATCTTCTAACTCAACAGGTGCAATTTCCTTCTTAATTTCTTCGTATAAGTCAATAGGTATTACACTAGCACTAGCACCCATATCACATAAGCCATGATAACAATGATCTCCTATTTTAACAGAAATAACAGGCACGCCTACCACTGGTCTATGTTTATCTTTATCACAAGGTTTAGCAATTCTAGCAGTTTCACCTTCGAACTGAATAACATGCCCATCAATATTATCAGACAAGTGATCTTTAACAATAGCAATATTAGGTTCTACTTTAACTTTCTCAGGAGGTGTATAAGTTCTAATATTGCTTTTATGAATAACAGTTGAAGCTTTAGCATGATCCCTTATTCTAACAAGGAAAGGTGGTTTCTCAATATAAGAAGTAGGAACAATAGGATCATTATAAGTGACAGTCTTTTCTTCAACTTTAATAGGTGCAGATACTTTTACTTCTATGGGAGGATGATATTTAAACCACTTCTCCTTAGGGAGATCAACATAAGTAGCAAAATATTCACAGAAAGAAGCTACTATCTCATAGTCAAGTCCATATTTAGTGCTAAACTTACAGAAAATATCGGTATCTATAAAAGATTTAACACAATCAAACTTAGGTGTCATACCTGACTCCTTACCTTTGTCGAGGTCCCAATCTTCAGAGTTGTGTTTAATTCTATCCAATAAATTCCATCTGAAATCAATAGTCTTCATCATAAAAGAGCCAGCACAAGAAGTATCGAGCGTGGTGCGATTGTTATCAGAAAGCCGAGCATATAGATTTTGAATAATCATTCTATTGAGAGCTCGTGATTGGGGCATGAATATAACATTGATTTAAGCCTCCCCCAAGCTTGAGCGATGCTTTCTCCTTCGCGAGGCCAGAAATTATATATATAATTGCGATCACGATGAACAAGATGCATAGGGTAATACTTTCGATGAAATTCCAGCTTCAATCTTTTATAGTCCCATGATCTCATATCATCACATAGCCTATACCATATCAATGTGTCTCCCTTCAAAGATAAAGGGAAGACCTTCTTCTTAGCAACATCATCGGGTATACCTGCAAGCTTAAATAATCCACAAACTTCATCCACATATATTAAGTGCTCATCAGGATGCTTTGTTCCATCTCCTGTAAAAGGGTTAGCTAGCAGTTTTTCCATCATACCCGAAGGAAATTCAAAAGGAGTTTCATTTTCAATAGGTTCAGTAGGTTGAGGAGCAACTCTTTGCTCTACTGGACGGGGTGAATATACCCCGAACAAGCCCCTCAGAGAATTACTTTCCATAGTAACAAGTGACAGTAAATTTCAACACACTATATAAATTTTTCCTTACCAAATTCCACCTACCAAAGGCGCTACACTCCCGGGCAACGGTGCCAGAAAAGAGTCTTGATGACCCACAAGTATAGGGGATCTATCGTAGTCCTTTCGATAAGTAAGAGTGTCGAACCCAACGAGGAGCAGAAGGAAATGGTAAGCGGTTTTCAGCAAGGTGTTCTCTGCAAGTACTGAAATAAGTGGTAACAGATAGTTTTGTGATAGGATAAATTGTAACGAGCAACAAGTAACAAAAGTAATAAAGTGCAGCAAGGTGGCCCAATCCTTTTTTTAGCAAAGGACAAGCCGGAACAAACTCTTATAATAGGAAAAGAGCTCCCGAGGACACATGGGAATATTGTCAGGCTAGTTTTCATCACGTTCATATGATTCGCGTTCGATACTTTAATAATTTGATATGTGGGTGGACCGGTGCTTGGGTGCTGTCCTTACTTGAACAAACATTCCACTTATGATTAACCTCTATTGCAAGCATCCGCAACTACAACAAAAGTATTAAGGTAAACCTAACCATAGCATGAAACATGTGGATCCAAATCAGCCCCTTACAAAGCAACACATAAAGTAGGGTTTAAGCTTCTGTCACTCTAGCAACCCATCATCTACTTATTACTTCCCAATGCCTTCCTCTAGGCCCAAATAATGGTGAAGTGTTATGTAGTCGACGTTCACATAACTCCACTAGAGGCTAGACAACATACATCTTATCAAAATATCAAACGAATACCAAATTCACATGACTACTAATAGCAAGACTTCTCCCTTATCCTCAGGAACAAACGTAATTACTCACAAAGCATATTCATGTTCATAATTAGAGGGGTAATAATATGCATATAGGATCTGAACATATGATCTTCCACCAAATAAACTAACTAGCATCAACTACAAGGAGTAATCAACACTACTAGCAACCTACTAGCACCAATCCCGGATTGTGAGACAAGAATTGGATACAAGAGATGAACTAGGGTTTGGAGATGAGATGGTGCTGGTGAAGATGTTGATGGAGATTGCCCTCTCCTGATGAGAGGAGCATTGGTGATGACGATGGTGATGATTTCCCCCTCCCGGAGGGAAGTATCCCGGCAGAACAACTCTGTCGGAGCTCTAGATTGGATCCTCCAAGGTTCCGCCTCGTGGCGGCGGAGTCTCGTCCCGAAAAGTTCTTTCTTATTTTTTTCTCATCGAAAGACTTCATATAGGAGAAGATGGACGTCGGAGAGCCACCAGGGGGCCCACGAGGTAGGGTGCGCCCTAGGGGGGCGACCCCCACCCTCGTGAGCAGGGTGTGGGCCCCCTGGCCTTCATCTTTGGCGAGGATTTTTCTTTATTTATTTTAAGATGTTCCGTGGGGTTTCAGGACTTTTGGAGTTGCGTAGAATAGGTCTCTAATATTTGCTCCTTTTCCAGCCCAGAATTCCAGCTGCCGGCATTCTCCCTCCTTATGTAAACCTTGTAAAATAAGAGAGAATGGCCATAAGTATTGTGACATAAAGTGAAATAACAGTCCATAATGCAATAAATATTGATATAAAAGCATGTTGCAAAATGGACGTATCATACGTCGCACACGGAGGTGCCACGTTCCCTCTCGGAAACACAAGCCTTCTTGAGGGAAGCTCCGGTTTGCAAGAAGCTTACACCAAAGCTTGTCCCAATTCGGCCTAAAAAATTTACCGCGGCATGTTGGTGCCATGTCATGACACCATGCCATGTTTCATGATTTTCAAGCGTGTTTTGGATTTACAGGAATTAAAAAACAAAGTTTCTCAATCTTTTTGGCCGAGCCACGAAGCCCAAATGTTTGAATTTCATTGACATTTCCTGCATGGAACTTATAGATTCACTCAAAGACACACATGTGATTATTCAACAAACTTTGGTGCACTGGAGCATGTGCCTGTAGTTCAAATTTGAATTATGCACATTAAATCCGCAGGAACTCAATTAATGTGTAAAAAATGCCAAACAAACATGGAATAATTCCAAAATTTAGCACGATACATGTATTTGGTCTAATCTGCCTATGTGAAAAAAATTAAGGTGGGAGAAGGCAGTGTATGTATGTCGTTTCGCACACGGAGGTGGCACATTCCCTCTCGTAACCACGAGCCTTCTTAAAGGAAGCTCCGGTTTGCAAGAAGCTTACAACAAAGCTTGTCCCAATTCGGCCAAAAAAATTACCGCAGCATGTTGGTGCCATGTCATGACACCATACCAAGTTTCATGATTTTTTAGGCGTGTTTTGTATTTACAGGAATTAAAAACAAAGTTTCTCAATCTTTTCGGCCGATCCACGAAGCCCGGATGTTTGAATTTCATTCCCATTTCTTGCATGGGACCTATAAATTCACCCAAAGACACACATGTGATTTTTCAACCAACTTTGGTGCACTGGAGGATGTGCTTGTAGTTTAAATTTGAATTTTGCACATTAGATGCGCAGAAACTCAACTAGTGTATAAAAAAGGTCAAACGAACCCGAAATAATTCCAAAATTTAGCATGATACTTCTATTTGGTCTAATCTGCCTGTGTAAAAAAATTAAGGCTGGAGAAGGCATTATACGTATGTCTTTTCGCACACGCAGGTGACACGTTCCCTCTTGGAACCACAAGCCTTCTTGAGGAAAGCTCTGGTTTGCAAGAAGCTTACACCAAAACTTGTCCCAATTCGGCCAAAAACTTTGCTGCAAAATGTTGGTGCCATGTCATGACACCATGCCAAGTTTCATGATTTTCAGGCGTGTTTTGGATTTATAGGAATTAAAACTCCAAGTTTCCTAATCTTTCCGGCCGAGCCACGAAGCCTAGATGTTTGAATTTAATTCCCATTTCCTGCATGGGACCTATAAATTCACCCAAAGACACACATGTGATTTTTCAACCAACTTTGGTACACTGGAGCATGTGCTTCTACTTCAAATTTGAATTGTGCACATTAAATGCGCATAAACTCAATTAATGTATAAAAATGGGCCAAACGAACCGAAATAATTCCAAAATTTAGCACGATACTTCTATTTGGTCTAGTCTGCCAGCGTAAAAAATTTAAGGCGGGAGAAGGCAGCGTACGTATGTCGTTTCGTACACGGTGGTGACATGTTCCCTCTCGGAACCACGAGCCTTCTTGAGGGAAGCTCCGGTTTGCACGAAGCTTACACCAAAGCTTGTCCCAATTCGTCCATAAAATTTACCGCAGCATATTGGTACCATGTCATGACACCATGCCAAGTTTCATGATTTTTAGGGGTGTTTTGGATTTACAGGAATTAAAAAACCAAGTTTCTCAATCTTTCTGGGCCACGACGCCCAGATGTTTGAATTTCATTCCCATTTATTGCATGGGACCTATATATTCACCCAAAGACACACATATGATTTTTCAACAAATTTTGGTGCATTGGAGCATGTGCTTGTAGTTTAAATTTTAATTATGCAAATTAAATACGCAGAAACACAATTGATGCATAAAAATGCCAAACGAACCCAGAATAAGTCCAAATTTAAATACGACACTCGTGTACTAGTTGCATGTTCATCGTATGTAAATGTTGTAACAATTCAAACACCATCCTTTCCCTCTCTAACACCATTTTGTCTTTCAAAACATAATGAAAAATCAGTTATACCACAAACAGTTTACTAGAAAGAATCATGTGGGATGCGATGTAAAATATCTTGGTGCACAGTCTTGTCTGGCTTACGCAGGAAGCTTCGTCGTCTATAGTCCACCGCCCCCGCTTGAACCACACTTGCGCGCCAGTTTCTCACAGCACCAAGCGAAATTTATTTGCCACCGTGGAAATATCTATCTCCCCACCCCCTCCCTCCTACCAAAAGCAACATTTTAACTGTTCCTCCTTGCTTTCCAAGTTCAAACCTTCATTGCTGCTTACTGGCAGCTCAGCCTCCTTGCCGACGATCCTTTTCTTGCAGCGCCGCCTCCTCACCGGCTACCCTTCATCTTGTAGTGCCGCCTCCTCGCCGGTGACCCTTCTTCTTGCAGAGCCACCTCCTCGTCGGCGACCCTTCTTCTTGAAGCGGGGCCTCCTCGCCGCCAACCCTTCTTCTTGCCGCATGGCCTCATCAATATGGTCAGGTAATCCACACCCCACCCACACAATCCTCCTCCTTTCCCGTCCCACATGCCCCGACCGACGGCGCGACACCTTCCACCGAAATCACTACCCCCCTCATCCAATTAAGCGCCGCCCATAGCCATTTTGCACGTAGTATAACATGGAGCTCATTAGCATGCGGCCGCACGCGCGCACGAAGTCGCTATGGCTGCCATGCGTGTCGACCGCCAGATCTTGGAGGAGCACCTCGTCTTCGAGGCCACTGTCGTCGCCGCCACACGGTTGTCTACTTTAGAATACAGTTCGCGTTGTTTTCTCGCGAGGCCACCGCCAGTGCCTTCTAGTGATTTTTCCTCTCTAATGTTAATATGCAATCTGATGTTCACTTAACAGTTTGGTCCTCTAAAATGTAATGTTCAGTTAACACTTTGGTCCAACAATTGCTACATTTCGTAGTACTGTTCTCAAGCATTCTTTGTTTTATTAACCATCTTATCTTGTAGTACATGTTTCTATTCTGCAATGTCGTGCTCAGTTAACTATTTTGGTTCATTTGATCTACTGTCCATTTAACTGTTTGGTTCAGTTCTGCCATTTGATTTTCATTTGTTGTGGGTACAATTTTGTATTGGTATGCATGTGACACCAATCGAATTTGGTTGTACTCAATACATATTCTACTGATAGTATGGCAACTCTCAGTTAACCTGATCAAGATCTTCCATATGTGTGTTGCAGGGAAACAATGGGAGACACGCAGTTTACCATCGAGGTTTGTTCAAGAAGGTCCTTTGGCTAACAGCACATTATTATGCAGTTGCAGAAAACATTCTAATATTTAGGTTTCTTACAATTTGGTCTTGCATATGTAGGTCCTGCTATCAGAGGCTAAGACCCACTGTTCGACCCATTTTGCATATGGGGAAATGAGATGTCCATGAATATCAGTCAAGTCAAGAAACTCAGAAAGATTGTTAGGATAAAGAAACTTGCGACGAATAATAGCAAGATCTTTGTTTGCACAATGAAGAAGACATCAGCAAACTATATGATGGTACCAACTCTTTTACCTTGTTTTTACCCCTTGCACCATTTCAAAATTTACAACAACGATTTATGCAGAGCTTTGTTTTCAGTACTTTTCAAAGCAGTTCACCGATGATTACCTCTCAAGCCACCTGCATGGTCAAGAGGCGAGGAAGGTATTCATTCAACACCCACGGTACAATATTGAAGTCTTGCTGAAGAGGACGAAGGTTGGGTGGGCAATTATCCATAGCCATTGGCCTAAAGTTGCAAGGATATTCAGCATCACTGAATACTCAATATTTGCTTTCCGCTTCTGCAGTTTCCCAGATGAGATTCATATGTCTATTTACCTTGTATGATGCTACTTTCCAACGGTTTTTGATGCTACATGTGAAACTTGGTGCTGTTATGTAATGGCGTAACTGAGTGCCGAAGCTATCTGATGAAATTTGATTATGAAATCCTGGTTATTTTTATACAGATATGAAATATCTATTGTGTTTTATAAGAAATATCAGTTTAATTAGTACATGGATTATAAATAATAGGCCAATTACCATGCTTATTGGGTTTTCTATTGCAGACGGTTACTCACACAGCACCGTGGGCTATGAACTCAAACAACCCGCATGGTTTCTAGAAAATAGGCGTGTTCAATCAACTAACAATCACACACGGCTTCCGGCAGCGAACTGTTTGCGTTAGGCCACCTAGCACAAACGTTTCCACACAAAGAACTGTGTGTGATATACATACCTACGGAAATGTTTTTCTACAATTCACTGTGTGGGATGTACATACCTACGGAAATAATTTTCTGGGATTCACCGTGTGGGATGTACATACCTACGGAAATGATTTTCTGGGATTCACCATGTGGGATGTACATACCTACTGAAATGATTGGGTTTCGATGCCTCGCCCGATCGCACAGGAGCTCATTTTTGGTCCCAGGAGGGCCTATCCGCGACGGTTTCTAGGTCATGTGGGAAGGACCCCCTATCGCCCACACTCACTTGACGACGGTTCCAAATTCCATCGTGGAAAAGGGTTAAAAACCGTTTGTATAACACCGACGCGCACCAGTGCACATTGCATCTCATTCGGCTGATCGACACTTTTGATATCCTATATAATATCCCATTCTTATCTGGCTTCATCCATGGAGGAACAGAATTTGCGTCATCAGCGCCATACACCACAAGTTGTAGTTTAGATGGATCCAATGCTAATGATGGATCAACAGTACTATTGCGGTTCTGCTGAAATAAATCATCAGACTTGCTATCATGAGATTCTCCATGTTCCATTTGGTCCATAAGGTTATTCACAATCTATCAGCAGGTTCAGGTGAAATAAAAATTATCAGACACAAATCAGGAGTCTCTAGCTCCACTAGAGGCTAGGCTACACCTACACGAGGGTAATGAAATAGTAAAGTAAAAGGGGAATTGGAAGCTTGGACAACCTCGTCGATAGTGCCGGCAGCCTTTGCCCGTCCATATTCCTGGATGCGGCGGTAGTCCAGTTCGTCCAGCAGCATGAACGCCCGGAACACCTCGCGGCGGACATCCTTGAGGAGGAACCCATGGAGAATCCTCAATGTCGCGGTGGCGTCGAGAGTCCACCTGGCGCCGTCGAGGACCACCCATCCATCTCGCGGGGCAATGCCGGTGCGGGCTGACCAAGCTTGCAATGCGCAGGCGGCTGGGACGATGTCTTGTGCGGTTGTTCAACAAGGTGAGGAGAAGACAGAGAACGAGGCGAAAATTAGTCCGTGATATCTCGACTCAGATATTTCTGCCGTTTTGGCAGGGTTGCTTTCGACGGTTGCTGTTGTCGGTCTCTCTCTTCTCTTCATCACTTGTTAAAGAAATCTCAACGGCCCGGCAAAACCAAGGACTGTCACGTATGTACTCACCAAGTCAAGTATCCAGGAGGGTATCTACTTGTGACATGTGGACATTAAGGATAGATTCAACCATAAATTGTACTCTTACTTCCTCCGTTCACAAATGTAAATGTTTTAGGTATTCCAATATGGTCGACCGAGATGAGAAAACAAATATACTAAAACATGTCTATATACATCTGATTCAGAAAAAAAAGTTAGAACATCTTATATTTGTGTACCGAGAGAGTAAATAGATGTGGAATAAATAGAAACAATATGCACATGTGATAAGGTGATGTTTTTCACACTAGTAGAAAACAGGGCTTTGGTCACAACTCAATATACACATTAGTTCTGGTTGCATTATGAACCGGGACTAATGTGAGCATTAGTCCCGGTTCGAGCGGCTAAAGGCATTAGTCCCGGTTCAAATTAGACCTTTAGTCCCGGTTTGAGACACAAACTGGGACTAAAGGGTGTGATGCCCTTTAGTCCCGGTTCGTGTCTCAAACTCTACCCCCCCTCGTGTATCGCCATTTCAGTTTTGAAGAAAAAACAAAAGAAAATAATAAAAACTTCAAAAAATAAAATCCTTCGAGATGTAGTTATATTACTACATCTACTAGTTAGGAAAATTAAAAAATTTAAATTTGGACATGTTTTGCAAAAAAATGTTATGAAAAAGTAAAATGGCTATAACTTTTGCATACGATGTCGGAAAAAAAAGTATAATATATCAAAATGTTCAGCATGAAAATCCGCATCCGAATTTGACCACCGTAGGCCGTTTTGCAAATTTTTAGAATCCTCAAATTCTACAAGGAAAAAAGTTATACTCAAATTCAGTTTTTTTGAATTTTGGTTACTAAATAATTATTGTTTTTTAGAATAATAGTTTCAAACTCAAACAGTGAAACATGTGACTTCATGCTCAAGCTAAACTCCCGAGGGTTAATAGGATTGACATCTTACTATTGTCAGGAAAACAACAAGTGCAGACTTGGAAACTAGGAGGAATAGAACTCGGAGGTTAAGCGTGCTCAGGCTGGAGTAGTGACAGGATGGGTGAACGGCTAGGAAGATGGACGATTCGGAATTATGAGGGGTGATTAGAGAATAGAGATTATAGATTAAATTGAGCAGTGATGAGGGATGATTACATATTAAATTGTAAAATAATTCAGAAATTTGAAAATCGGGAAAAAAATTCATAAAATTTCCTTTAGTCCTGGTTGGTGTTACCAACCGGGACTAAAGGTGGAGCTCCAGACAGCGGCCATCAGGAGGGCCTTTAGTCCCAGTTCGTAATAGAATCGGGACTAAAGGGGGGCCTTTAGTCCCGATCCTTTAGTCCCGATTCCAGAACCGGGACTAAAGGCCCATTTTCTACTAGTGTCAATACCCCCTTCGTATCGGCGCATAAGTTATCTTAGGTTGTGCACTGCGACCAAGCTGTAGGGGAAAACGGAAGAACTTAATGTTTATCTTCTAATTAATACCATTGCATGCAATGAACTAACCACTTTATGCCATGTTAAGTAGTCTCAAGTCATTAAAAACATACACACCCCATGTCTCTTTGGTTGATTCCTTTATTCATGTCAAGAAACAAGAAACGAGATGGGTGTTAATACACCACGCCTATGTGTTTTGCGATTATTTGGTTTTTCGTAAGATGACTTATGCACCAGTACGGAGACTACGATCCCTCTATCCCTCTTCCAAATGCACTTTAAAGTAGAAAAAAATGTTTCTCTCTCATCACACGGTAATCAAGATAAATAACACTAGGCAGCAACCCGTGCATCATCAGCATGCGCTAGAATTTTACATATTGCTAATACCATATAATATTGTAGTTATCATGAAAGCACTGAACCCATTCTAGATGACTGATACATCTCCAACGTATCTATAATTTTTTATTGTTCCATGCTATTATATTATCTGTTTTGGATGTTTAATGGGCTTATTTATACACTTTTATATTATTTTTGGGACTAACCTACTAACCCAAGGCCCTATTTTTTACCTACTTCAGTGCTTCGCAGAAAAGGAATATCAAACGGAATCCAAACAGAATGAAACCTTCGGTAGAGTTATTTTTGGAACAAATGTGATCCAGGGGACTTGGAATA
>NC_057812.1:730953552-730983379 GCF_018294505.1 Triticum aestivum
CCGACCTACTTCTTCCTCCTATATATATCCATATACCCCAAAAACATCCAGGAGCACCACGAAACCCTATTTCCACCGCCGCAACCTTCTGTACCCAAGAGATCCCATCTTGGGGCCTTTTTTGGAGCTCCGTCGGAGGGGGAATTGATCACGGAGGGCTTCTACATCAACACCATACCCTCTCCGATTATGTGTGAGTAGTTTACCATAGACCTTCGGGTCCATAGTTATTAGCTAGATGGCTTCTTCTCTCTCTTTGGATCTCAATACAAAGTTCTCCTCGATCTTCTTGGAGATCTATTCGATGTAACTCTTTTTGCGGTGTGTTTGTCGAGATCCGATGAATTGTCAGTTTATGATCAAGTTTATCTATGAAAAATATTTGATTCTTCTTTGAAATCTTTTATGTATGATTTGTTATCTTTGCAAGTCTCTTTGAATTATTAGTTTCGTTTGGCCTACTAGATTGATCTTTCTTGCAATGGGAGAAGTGCTTAGCTTTGGGTTCAATCTTGCGGTGTCCTTTCCCAGTGACAGCAGGGATAGCAAGGCACGTATTGTAGTGTTGCCATCGAGAATAAAAAATGGGGTTTATATCATATTGCTTGAGTTTATCCCTCTACATCATGTCATCTTGCCTAATGCGTTACTCTATTCTTATGAACTTAATACTCTAGATGCATGCTGGATAGAGGTTGATGTGTGGAGTAGTAGTAGTAGATGCAGAATCGTTTCGGTCTACTTGTCACGGACATGATGCCTATATACATGATCATGCCTAGATATTCTCGTAATTATGCACTTTTCTATCAATTGCTCGACAGTAATTTGTTCACCCACCGTAATACTTATGCTATCTTGAGAGAAGCCACTAGTGAAACCTATGGCCCCTGGGTCTATCTTTTATCATATAAGTTTCCAATCTATTTTCCTTTGCAACCTTTACTTTCAATCTATATCATAAAAATACCAAAAATATTTATCTTATTATCTCTATCATATCTCACTCTCGTAAGTGACCGTGAAGGGATTGACAACCCCTTTATCGTGTTGGTTGCGAGGTTCTTATATGTTTGTGTAGGTACGAGGGACTTGCGTGTACTCTCCTACTTGATTGATACCTTCGTTCTCAAAAACTAAGGGAAATACTTACGCTACTTTGTTGCATCACCCTTTCCTCTTCAAGGGAAAACCAACGCAGTGCTCAAAAGGAATCAAGAAGGATTTCTGGCGCCGTTGCAGGGAAGATCTAACCACAAGTCAAGACATACCAAGTACCCATCACAAACTCTTATCCCTCGCATTACATTATTTTCCATTTGCCTCTCGTTTTCCTCTCCCCAGTTCACCCTTGCTGTCGGGGATATACCCCGCGGTGTAAACCGGCCGGAAGGATAATCCGGCCGGACTTGGCGATTCACTGGCGACCTGCACAGACCAGACGGTTTACAGTTCATTGGTAATCTGGCAGGCGGGCCAGAGGAGCAACAAGACCCGGCGGCCTGTCTGGCGGTTCATGAAGGCCGGTTCAACCATTGTGGGCCGGTTTAAGAGGAAAGGAATATTTACCTTACAAAGAGTTAAGACCAGGACTTGTATCCGGTTTGTATTAGAGATAGATTAGTCCTTATCCTAATAGGACTCCACATGTAACCCGCCCCTTCAACATATATAAGGAGGGGCAGGGCTCCCCAAAGAGGGACAAGTTAGAAAGGATAAGCTACAAGCAGGAAGAAACAATCTTAGGGCTAGACACAAAGAGGAGAGCCGGTTTACGGCGACTCCCTCGTGATGATAATGAGACCTAGCCTCAAACAGCATGTAGGGTTTTTACCGGATGATGTTTCCCGGGGCCCGAAGCTGTCTAAATCCCTGTCTTGTGTTGCGTCTCTCGATTCCACTCAACCCTTCTCAAGCTACCACATAGATACGTTGGCCTCGCGACTAAATCCTGACACTAAGGACATCTGACGTGACAATTCCACGACAGTTGGCGCCCACCGTGGGGCCTGCGCATGCTGGTGTTGAGTCCTTGGAGGGATCTTTTCTAGGGTTCGAGAAGCTCGCAATTTTCCGGCGGAAGAAGAGCCGGTGCAAAAGTCGCTGCCGTGGTCGTTCTTCCTAGTCTAATCTAGTCGGCCATCGTCAGCCATGGGTGGATTTGTTTTTCTATCAACATCGGTGTCAGCCTTGTCTAAAGATCAAGCTCCGAAGTTTCGTTACGATGTTTCACACGCCACCGCAAAGCGGATCCAGTCGGCATCTACACACGCGTTCTTGGACGGTCTGCAATCGGTACTTCTCTAAGATCTCCTGTAAACCGGTTTCAGATTTACCTCGTGGGGAGCAAAGGAAAAAGCCGCAAGCCCGATACAATTCAACCGGGGAAGTATTGATCAATTTTTGTACTCCACGTCGAACTTGCAATTCTCTTCAAAGCAGCGCCGGTCTAAGGAAAGCCTAGTTCAATATGATTAAACAGTGGCCAGGTCTCAGGCCGGGTCAACCGGCAGCTGCACGCAGCTGCACGTACTTGTACTGTTTACTTCAAAGTTTGGAGGAATTTCTACCTGCTATACGTCAAAAATCCATCAGCAACGGTCACTGCTCCACATACTATCGTCCAAACCCAAAGCGATCAGAGACAGCTGACAGGCGTCCTATGTCATCGGCCAGTACAAATTGCGATTGGGACAGCTGCTTGCGGCCGCGTGAGATCGCCAGATTGATCTGCATGAATTAAAGTTTCTGATAATCAATCCGAAACCCAAAGCCTGATGAATTTCCAAATTGTTTCACGTGAAGGATCTCTCAACTAGTACAACCATTACACACGCACGAACTCCAAGGAAGGATTAAGTATAAAAGGCAAGCCCCAACACTGATTTGGACTCAGAGAACTTTCTACGGGGTCCAGGAGTAGTGTTAGTACGGAGACAACCGGGGAAGGATGTGGGACATGGACTCGGTTTTCGCCTCGCCGGTCTGACGCACCGTCCCGTCTCTGTTTTGCCGATCTCTGCAGGCTCCGCCCCAAGCCGCCCTCGTTGCACGGCCTCGCTGCCGTAGGGTGTCTCCACTGTGAGCCGGTCACGGCCGCTTTGCTTCAAAGCTGCCGCCGCGGTCCCCACCTCACCGACTCACCCCGAGCCGGCCTGTTCCGAGTCGCCCTCGACTCCAACCCTCCCTCAGCCGCTGTTGTGCCTCAAACTACCAAGTCGCCTGCTGCCGCGTAATTACTGGAACGGAGGGAGTAGTTGGAAGTACTACTGCTGCCGCTTGCATAGTTAAAAAAAAAAGAGGTTAAGAGAAGGCGGCGACCCGGAAACGGATAGACGTGACCACGGAGTTGCTGTCATTAAAACCAAGTACTGTTACTCTCCTTCCCAGATGGAAATCAAAAGGAAGGAAAAAGAAAGTTAAGAGAAGGCTATGTGAGGCAACAGTCACATCAGATCAGATAGAAGCTAATCAGTGTTTACGTACAGGTCATCTGCCGTTCACAAAACATCAGGTGATATCCATCTAAGTTTATCTTATTAACACTTATTATTTTTTGTCAAAAAACAATTATTCTGCCCTGTAACATTTTTACACAGGACAATTGTTTATGCCATTATACCACGGATGCACGCATATCACGGTCCGGTTTACATCAACACGAGCGGCTGACTCTCCCATCCGCACGGCTTACCGCGCCTGCGGTTGACTCACCCGTCCACGCGGCTTACCGCGCCTGCGATTGACTCGCCCGTCAGCACCAGCTTACAGCGCCGCGATTATCCGGACGAGTCAGGTGATATCCATCTAAGTTTATTTTTTAGCACATTGTTTTTATCAAAGAACAATTACTTGGTCTATGCTATTTCTTCACAGGACCATTATTCCACACAAAAAGGTGTTGCAAAAGGGGTGTGAGCAGATATTATTTTTTGCACTAGCGCTCATCCTGTGCAGGTTGCTACCCCCGCTACATCAACACATGCGATTGACTTATTGTTCGCCCCTGCGGTCGATTCTCCCGCCCGCACCGGTTTATAACGCCGCGGTCGACTCGCTGTCCGCGCCGGCTTACAAACTTCACCCGACTCACCCGTCTGCACTGGATGTTTCAATGGGCAGGCGCACCAGTCGCCGCTACTACATTTTGGTTAAGTTCAAACAGCCAATTGGAAGGAACCATTGGCCGAGTTGCTGACACGGCTCATACGGGATCATTTATAACCCACCGCAGTCACGTCAACCTTCTATGGATTCACATTGTGCTATCAACACCAATGATATACAAGTTATGCCGGTTTATATCACGGTCAAATATGGAGAGCCTCAAGCCAACTCCTCGAGTCACCTTTGAGACTTGGGGGCTACGATGACATAACTCAGCAAATCTTGCCAGTTTCAGCAAATTTAAGAACCCCAGGACGATGGAGGGAAAGATAACCCGGTCCCGGAGGCTACTATTATTTGAAGGCCGTCAGAAAATTTCCGGCTTAGAAAGTATATGACAGTTACAAAGTCCCGGCTCAATGAAGAGGTTCCGGATCATCAGAAAGGATTCCGGTTTACAATCCGGTTCAAGGGGAATTTGTCTCGCACGAAGCTTTGAAGCTCTCAAATCCGGTTTACAATGTCCGGTTCAAAAAGGAATTAATTTCTCGCAAGTTCGAGTTGAAAGGCCGTCAGAAAATTTCCGGCTGAAAATGAAGATTCCGGTTTGCAAACCTGTTTAAGGGACGTCTGTTCTCCCACAAAGCTTTGAAGCTCTCACTATCCGGTTCAAGATCCCGGTTCAAGAAGAATTCATCTCTTGCAAAGAAGTTAAAATTACCGAAGAGGACCTACTGCCATGATGCGCGGTTCAAACATGGGTATCCTGCCTTCTTGGCCTAACATATTATTGATCACATGGGGGCTTCTGCTTCATAAAGCGGGGTCTCTGTCTTTCTCATCATGCGAGGTTACACGGAGTGGTTTTGTTTAAAGCGGCCTCCGGTTTACCCCTTGACATTTGTTTTTTATATATCACTGGGGGCCTTGGTCGTGTCCGAACCAACGAACACCCTTTGATAGGCGACAGCCACGAGATCATTTGGGGACATGGTCAAGTCTGAACCAGTCACGCCTCTTGGTCGGCCTAAGGCCACAAAATCACTTGGGGGCATGGTCGAACCCGAACCATTGTCACGCCTCTTGATCTGGTATATATGCCACGAGTCATTTGGGGACCTGGCTGACTTGAATCATTGTCACTCCTATTGGGGGCCTTGATCCTGTCCGACCATGGTAATACCATCTGAACAGCTCAGTATAGCATATTTTTGCAAATGGTTTTTATCATTGCCTTTGCTTCCATGTTGTTTTCATGGTTTGTTCGTTCTTTGCTTTTGTTGGATTTCTTTTATGTCAACAAGCATATTTTTTCCGGTTCAGCCAATGATTTTTGATTCCCCTTTAATCCGGAGGCCATCTTCCCGGTTGATTTTCTGTTGCCATCCTATTATAGAGCAAACCGGTGTTCATTAACCCGGTTTGACTTTCAAATTACAAGTTGTCAGTACATGATCAAGTTATAATCCGGAGACTATCAGCCCGGTCTGGTTTGACTACGAGTCGCCAGTATTATATATGGTTAAACTGGTGTTTATCACAACCTGGTACGGTTTATCATAAACCGGCACAGTATGAAAGGAGTTATCATTATTCAAGATTGGGATTATCATCCTTACTACAAAAAGTTGGTAAAGCCAACAATGTGATTCAATGTCACAGGTATGATATATTTCATATTTGATTATTCTTAAGTGCAGCCTTGGTTATAAACCTGGGTTATATGTTGGGCATTATGACCCGTGCGGCGGTAAACCGCCAGGACACTTTAAACTTGTTGTATGCAGAAACAGGTTGAATAAAGCATGATTATAAATTATCCGGTGTTTGTTAAACCGGCCTGGCTTTAAGACGATAAGTCGCCAGTATATGATGGGAAATTATCCGGTGTTTATTAAACCGGCCTGGCTTTGGACTATACGTCGCCAGTATATATTTGGATTGCGCCATTGGAATCATGCGCTTATAAATGATTGGGTTATATTATTCAAATAGCCAAACTTGGCTGAATTTTCATTATGATATTGGATGAATAAGGTTTTCATACCGGATTATATTATCTTGAATAGCCAACATGGCTGGATTTTTATTATGGTTATTAATATTATGATTGAGGTTTTCAAAGTCGCTTTAGCGCAATGGATATTATTTTATCAATGGGTATGATTTTTATTCTACAATTGAAGGAATAGTCCTGAGTTGCTGCAGGCTTACAACCCGGCACTTGGGGGCTACATTATTTAAGTTGAGATTACATCAATTATGCAAGTCTCATGTCGCTGCAAGCATGCACCATGACACTTGGGGGCTAATGCAAAGTCATTTTTTGTTCATCTTATTGAAGACCCGACTCATCACATTATAATGAGCCGGCCCTTGGGGGCTACCAATTGCTCCTGTCAACAGTTGAAGGTACAAAGCTTTTTATTCATTATATTGAAGGGTCCGCTACTCAGTTGGTAAAGCACAAGGCTCTTAACCTTGTGGACGTGGATTCAAGTCCCATGATGGGGGTTACATCATATGATGTTATTTTCATTGAAGTATATATCAAGTCTCAGCTCAATATTATCTTACTAAGCCGGCCCTTGGGGGCTACACATCATTGCTCAAATCTACATGATTATACCTACAAAGTCCCTGCTCATTATTGCATAATGACCCCGCCCTTGGGGGCTACATTGGTTGAAGTTTTTATGAGTATAAGACAATTACAAGTCCCAGGTTGCTGCAAGCATGACAACCCGGCACTTGGGGGCTACATAGTATGGAGTATTCAGTTTTTACTAGTCACTGGGATGAACAACATGGATTTCTTCTTAAGTGGCAGTATTTATATTGAAGCAAGTCTTAAGCCATCACTTTGTTCTGCTCAAGACTTGGGGGCTACATGTATTATATTATTATCGAAGAACTATTTTCAAATTCTCTGTTTTGAGCAAACTGGATTAACCCGGCGTCACCAATCATTATGACCCTGTGTCTGTAACCCGACGTCATCAATAATCATGAACTGGCATTAGCAACAATCATGAACCGGTGTTGGCAACAATCATGATCCGGAATTATCAGTTTTTATAACCAGACAGTGGTGGTAATCATAAACCGGCAAGTTTTACATCTTCAAGCCGGCTGGATATCAGTTGAATATTTCAGAGACTAATATTTTTGTCAAGTCAAAGCATTGAAGGCCGATTCAAATGGATTCTTTATTTACAAATATCTGCTGCAAGCAAATTGATTGTGAAGATGGTTATTAACTTGGAAGGAAGAAATGACAAGGATTTAAGGATGATCAAGTGCCGGTTTACAAGAGTATTTAAACCGGAGCACAACCCGACGAATTTGTTCTTGTGTTTATGTTGCAGATCAGTTTAACATGGATGAATCCAAATTAAACTGGGGGCTAATGTCGGGGATATACCCCGCGGTGTAAACCGGCCGGAAGGATAATCCGGCCGGACTTGGCGATTCACCGGCGACCTGCACAGACCAGACGGTTTACAGTTCATTGGTAATCTGGCAGGCGGGCCAGAGGAGCAACAAGACCCGGCGGCCTGTCTGGCGGTTCATGAAGGCCGGTTCAACCATTGTGGGCCGGTTTAAGAGGAAAGGAATATTTACCTTACAAAGAGTTAAGACCAGGACTTGTATCCGGTTTGTATTAGAGATAGATTAGTCCTTATCCTAATAGGACTCCACATGTAACCCGCCCCTTCAACATATATAAGGAGGGGCAGGGCTCCCCAAAGAGGGACAAGTTAGAAAGGATAAGCTACAAGCAGGAAGAAACAATCTTAGGGCTAGACACAAAGAGGAGAGCCGGTTTACGGCGACTCCCTCGTGATGATAATGAGACCTAGCCTCAAACAGCATGTAGGGTTTTTACCGGATGATGTTTCCCGGGGCCCGAAGCTGTCTAAATCCCTGTCTTGTGTTGCGTCTTTCGATTCCACTCAACCCCTCTCAAGCTACCACATAGATGCGTTGGCCTCGCGACTAAGTCCTGACACTAAGGACATCTGACGTGACAATTCCACGACACTTGCCGTTTTATTCACCATCTTTTTCCGTTAGCCTCTTTATCGTTCGCTTCTTGTGTGCTTGTGTGTTGGATTGTTTGTCACGATGGCTCAAGATAATACTAAATTGTGTGATTTTTCCAATACCAACAATAATGATTTTATTAGCACTCCGATTGCTCCTCTTATCGATGCTGAATCTTGTGAAATTAATACGGATTTGCTGAATCTTGTCATGGAAGATCCGTTTTCCGGCCTTCCTAGTGAAGATGCCGCTACCCATCTAAACAGCTTTGTTGATTTGTGTGATATGCAAAAGAAGAAAGATGTGGATAATGATATTGTTAAATTGAAGCTATTTCCGTTTTCTCTTAGAGATCATGCTAAAACTTGGTTTTTTTCCTTGCTTAAAAATAGTATTGATTCTTGGAACAAGTGCAAAGATGCCTTTATCTCTAAGTATTTTCCTCCCACTAAGATCATCTCTCTTAGAAACGATATTATGAATTTTAAGCAACTTGATCATGAGCATGTTGCACAAGCATGGGAGAGGATGAAATTAATGATACGTAATTGCCCTACACATGGTTTGAATTTGTGGATGATCATACAAAAAATTTATGCTGGATTGAATTTTGCTTCTAGAAATCTTTTCGATTCGGCCGTGGGAGGCACTTTTATGGAAATCACTTTAGGAGAAGCTACCAAACTCCTAGATAATATTGTGGTTAATTATTCTCAATGGCACACCGAAAGATCTACTAGTAAAAAGGTTCATGCTATAGAAGATATTAATGTTCTGAGTGGAAAGATGGATGAACTTATGAAATTGTTTGCTAATAAGAGTGTGTCTTTTGATCCTAATGACATGTCTTTGTCTACTTTGATTGAGAATAATAATGAATCTATGGATGTGAATTTTGTTGGTAGGAACAACTTTGGTAACAACGCGTATAGAGGAATCTTTAATCCTAGGCTGTTTCCTAGTGATTACTCTAATAATTATGGTAATTCCTACAACAATTCTTATGGAAATTATAATAAGATGCCCTCTGATTTTGAATCTAGTATTATTATTTTATTAGTTCGCCAAAGAGTTTCAATGCTTTGATTGAAGAAAAATTGTCTAAGATTGATGAGTTGGCTAGGAACGTGGATAGAATTTCTCTTGATGTTGATTCTTTGAAACTTAGATCTATTCCACCTAAGCATGATATCAATGAGTCTCTCAAAGCTATGAGAATTTCCATTGATGAGTGCAAAGAAAGAACCGCTAGGATGCGTGCTAAAAAAGATTGCTTTATAAAAGTGTGTTCTTCTAGTTTTGATGATAATAAGGATGAAGATCTAAAAGTGATTGATGTGTATCCTATTAAATCTTTGTTTTGCCATATGAATCTTGATAATGATGGGACTGGAGATGAGTCAACTTTAGTTAAAAGGCGTCCAATGATTCAGAGTTTGTAGATCTTGATGCAAAAATTGGTAAAAGTGGGATTGGAGAGGTCAAAACTTTACATAGCAATGAACCCACTATTTTGGATTTCAAGGAATTTAGTTATGATAATTGCTCTTTGATAGATTGTATTTCCTTGTTGCAATCCGTGCTAAATTCTTCGCATGCTTATAGTCAAAATAAAGCTTTTACCAAACATATCGTTGATGCCTTAATGCAATCTTATGAAGAAAAGCTTGAATTAGAAGTTTCTATCCCTAGAAAACTTCATGATGAGTGGGAACCTACTATTAAATTAAAATTAAAGATCATGAATGCTTTGCTTTATGTGACTTGGGTGCTAGCGTTTCCACGATTCCAAAAACTTTGCGTGGTGTGTTAGGTTTCCGTGAATTTGATGATTGTTCTTTAAATTTGCATCTTGCGGATTCCACTATTACGAAACCTATGGGAAGGATTAATGATGTTCTTATTGTTGCAAATAGGAATTATGTGCCAGTAGATTTCATTGTTCTTGACATTGATTGCAATCCTACATATCCCATTATTCTTGGTAGACCTTTCCTTAGTACAATTGGTGCAATTATTGATATGAAAGAAGGGAATATTAGATTCCAATTTCCGTTAAGGAAAGGCATGGAACACTTTCCTAGAAAGAAAATTAAGAATGAGTTCATTACAGTACCTTAAGTGGTGGTTTGTTTTCTTATACTAACGGAGCTCATGATATTTTCTGTTGATTTTTGTATTGTGAAGTTTTCAAGTTTTGGGTAAAGATTTGATGGATTATGGAATAAGGAGTGGCAAGAGCCTAAGCTTGGGGATTCCCAAGGCACCCCAAGGTAAAATTCAAGGACAACCAAAATCCTAAGCTTGGGGATGCCCCGGAAGGCATCCCCTCTTTTGTCTTCGTCTATTGGTAACTTTACTTGAGGCTATATTTTTATCCACCACATGATATGTGTTTTGCCTGGAGCGTCTTGTATGATTTGAGTCTTTGCTTTTTAGTTTACCACAATCATCCTTGTTGTACACACCTTTTGGGAGAGACACACATGAATTGGAATTTATTAGAATAATCTATGTGCTTCACTTATATCTTTTGAGCTAGATAATTTTGCTCTAGTGCTTCACTTATATCTTTTAGAGCATGGTGGTGGTTTTATTTTATAGAAATTATTGATCTCTCATTCTTCACTTATATTATTTTGAGAGTCCTTTAGAACAGCATGGTAGTTTGCTTTGTCTATAAAATTGGTCCTAATATGATAGGCATCCAGGATGGGTATGATAAAAACTATCATAAAAAGTGCATTGAATACTATGAGAAGTTTGATACTTGATAATTGTTTTGATATATAAAGGTGGTGATATTAGAGTGTGTTAGTTGAGTAGTTGTGAATTTGAGAAATACTTGTGTTGAAGATTGCAAGTCCCGTAGCATGCACGTATGGTAACTGTTGTGTAACAAATTTGAAACATGAGGTGTTATTTGATTGTCTTCCTTATGAGTGGCGGTCGGGGACGAGCGATGGTCTTTTCCTACCAATATATCCCCCTAGGAGCATGTGCGTAATGCTTGGTTTTTGATGACTTGTAGATTTTTGCAATAAGTATGTGAGTTCTTTATGACTAATGTTGAGTCCATGGATTATACGCACTCTCACCTTTTCACCATTGCTAGCCTCTTCCGTATCGTGCATTGCCCTTTCTCACCTTGAGAGTTGGTGCAAACTTCGTCGATGCATCCAAACCCCGTGATATGATACGCTCTATCACACATAAACCTCCTTATATCTTCCTCAAAACAGCCACCATACCTACCTATTATGGCATTTTCATAGCCATTCCGAGATATATTGCCATGCAACTTTCCACCGTTTCATTTATGACACGCTTCATCATTGTCATATTGCCTTGCATGATCATGTATTTGACATCGTATTTGTGGCAAAGTCACCATGCATAATTTATCATGCATGTCACTCTTGATTCATTGCCCTTCCCGGTACACCGCCGGAGGCATTCATATAGAGTCATATTTTTTTCTAGTATCGAGTTGTAATAATTGAGTTGTAAATAAATAGAAGTGTGCTGATCATCATTAATAGAGCACTGTCCCAGTTAAAAAAAGGAGAAAGGCCAAATAAAAAAAAGAAAGGCCCAAAAAAGGGGAAAATAAATAAAAAGAAATAAAAAGGGACAATGCTACTATCCTTTTTTCCACACTTGTGCTTCAAAGTAGCACCATGATCTTTATGATGGAGAGTCTCTTGTTTTGTCACTTCCGTATACTAGTGAGAATTTTTAATTATAGAATTTGGCTTGTATATTCCAACAATGGGATTCCTTAAATGCCCTAGGTCTTCGTGAGCAAGCAAGTTGGATGCACACCCACTGAGTTTCTTTTGTTGAGCTTTCATGCATTTATAGCTCTAGTGCATCCGTTGCAAGGCAATCCCTACTCATTGCATTGACATGAATTGATGGGCATCTCCCTAGCCCGTTGATTAGCCGCGTCAATGTGAGACTTTCTCCTTTTTGTCTTCTCCACATAACCCCCATCATCATATTATATTCCACCCATAGTGATATATCCATGGCTCATGCTCATGTATTGCGTGAAAATTAAAAAAAAGTTTGAGATTACTAAAGTATGAAACAATTGCTTGGCTTGTCATCGGGGTTGTGCATGATGAGAGCATTCTTGTGTGACGAAAATGGAGCATGACCAAACTATGTGATTTTGTAGGGATGAACTTTCATTTGCCATGTTATTTTGAGAAGACATGATTGCTTAGTTAGTATGCTTGAAGTATTATTATTTTTATGTCAATATTAAACTTTTGTATTGAATCTTTCGGATCTGAACATTCATGCCACAATAAAGAAAATTACATTGAGAAATATGCTAGGTAGCATTCCACATCAAAAATTCTGTTTTTATCATTTATCTACTCAAGGACGAACATGAATTAAGCTTGGGGATGCTTGATATGTTTCCAACGTATCTATAATTTTTGATTGTTTCATGCTATTATATTATTTGTTTTGGATGTTTAATGGGATTATTTATACACTTCTATATTATTTTTGGGACTAACCTACTAACCCAAGGCCCAGTGCAAATTGCTGGTTTTTTTCCTATTTCAGTGTTTCGCAGAAAAGGAATATCAAACAGAATCCAAACGGAATGAAACCTTCGGGAGAGTTATTTTTGGAACAAACGCGATCCAGGGGACTTGGAGTAGACGTCAAGAAAGAAACGAGGCGGCCACGAGGCAGGGACGCGCGCCTGCCCCCCTGGGCGCGTCCCCCACCCTCGTGGGCCTCTCGCAGCTCCACCGACCTACTTCTTTCTCCTATATATATCCATATACCCCAAAAACATCCAGGAGCACCACGAAATCCTATTTCCACCGCCGCAACCTTCTGTACCCAAGAGATCCCATCTTGGGGCCTTTTCCGGAGCTCCGTCGGATGGGGAATCGATCACGGAGGGCTTCTACATCAACATCATAGCCTCTTCGATGATGTGTGAGTAGTTTACCATAGACCTTCGGGTCCATAGTTATTAGCTAGATGGCTTCTTCTCTCTCTTTGGATCTCAATACAAAGTTCTCCTTGATCTTCTTGGAGATCTATTCGATGTAACTCTTTTTGCTGTGTGTTTGTCGAGATCCGATGAATTGTGAGTTTATGATCAAGTTTGTCTATGAACAATATTTGATTCTTCTCTGAAATCTTTTATGTATGATTTTTTATCTTTGCAAGTCTCTTCGAATTATCAGTTTGGTTTGGCCTACTAGATTGATCTTTCTTACAATGGGTGAAGTGCTTAGCTTTGGGTTCAATCTTGCGGTGTCCTTTTCCAGTGACAGCAGGGGCAGCAAGGCACGTATTGTATTGTTGCCATCGAGGATAAAAAGATGGGGTTTTTATCACATTGCTTGAGTTTATCCCTCTACATCATGTCATCTTGCCTAATGCGTTACTCTGTTCTTATGAACTTAATACTCTAGATGCATGATGGATAGCGGCTGATGTGTGGAGTAATAGTAATAGATGCAGAATCGTTTCGGTCTACTTGTCGCGGACGTGATGCCTATATACATGATCATGCCTAGATATTCTCATAATTATGCATGTTTCTATCAATTGCTCGACAGTAATTTGTTCGCCCATCGTAATACTTATGCTATCTTGAGAGAAGCCACTAGTGAAACCTATGGCCCCCGGATCTACCTTTTATCATATAAGTTTTCAATCTATTTTACTTTGCAATCTTTACTTTCAATCTATATCATAAAAATACCAAAAATATTTATCTTATTATCTCTATCAGATCTCTCTCTCGTAAGTGACCGTGAAGGGATTGACAACCCCTTTATCGCGTTGGTTGCGGGGTTCTTATTTGTTTGTGTAGGTACGAGGGACTTGCGTGTAGTCTCCTACTGGATTGATAACTTGGTTCTCAAAAACTGAGGGAAATACTTACGCTACTTTGCTGCATCACCCTTTCCTCTTCAAGGGAAAACCAACGCAGTGCTCAAGAGGTAGCAATGACACCATCCCTGTAATACTCCTTTCACAAACCAAAATAAGTGCGTGCGCCATCGAGTAATGTGCAAAAATATTCTTTATTTTTACAGCAAACAATAGATTTTCAAATAAACTTGAAGGACGAAAAATAAACTATAAATATGTTTTGAGATGTACAGAACTTACTACTTCTACACTATGACTAATTTATTTTAAGAAAAATCCATAATTAGAAGCAGAATAGATCAACATTTGATTTTACGCTTTAACCTATTGTGCCTTCCCCTTTTTTGACTATATTTAAAAAAGTGCCTTCCCCTTTTTTTCCAGGTAGAGATGGACTCAAAACCTTAGCTATTGCTAAAGTATGTCATAAGAATTGATTTAACCTATAAAAACAGTAAAAAAAAGTGTGTGAGGGTATGTTACACTACAATTAATTACAACGGGGAGGTAAGCTGTTGCATTTTTATGCGTGTACGTAATTTTGGAATTCTTACAGCTCATGCACTTGAAGTAGCTCAGTTGTCCCTCAGCAATGCTGGATGACCTGAAATAAAACACAGACAAAATACGGCAATACACCGATGCTTGCAATATCAAAGTTCACAGATATCAGCCATGTTGCAAAAAGACTTAATTAACCGTTTGAGGAAGTTTATAATATGTTTTCTTGACATATCACACCATCAACTTTATTGTATGAACCTGACCTCAACACATGTTCACTTCCATTTTTTATGATGGATAAATCAAGCAGACACAAACGCAACAAAATTATGCTCTCATCTTTGATGAAAACACTATTCAGTCAGAACAGTGAGCATTTTGAGCACTATTCAAGAAACATCTGATAAATTATATCCCATGTGGCAACCTATCTGAAAGTTCATCTTTTGCATCATATCTTGGAAATCTATTCAATACATGCAGATTGTAAATATTACATGGTAGTGGAGGCAACACATAGAAATCCACAATAAGTGAATAAACAAAGGATGTACTCAGACTTGCAATGGGCTTTTGCTTGGCATATAATGAGGCCAAATGTGAAGAGTAGAATCAAGAAGGCAGCTACTACTTATATTCCCATTACAAAATAAAAGGATAATATGTTGTACTGCTTGTTCTCATGCTATGTCCTCCTCGCACCTGCTGGGGAAAGACTGCATCCTGACGCGACTGAGGGTTCGAGATTGTTTGGCTTGAGAGGAATCCCAATTTGGATTACGCGAATGAAATTTATAAAATAGAAGGTAGTTGATCCTTAAGCTAAGTAGTATGTGAACATCGGAAGGAGAATAAAAATTACTTTTTCTCACCATGTAATGAAAAATAATCTAGCAACATACCGGCAATTCGATTGTACTTACAAAAGTGAGTTCAGATGTGCATGTATCAAGCAACAGTTAGCGTATGTCTTATGGCAAAATAAAAGATAGAGTGACGTTGAGTTTCATCCAAGGCACATAACTTAAGTCTCCTTTTACTCGTTATTAATCTATAGATATTGTTATTAATCAACATTTAATTTTTCTTCATAATGGAGAATTATTTGAATCCCACTAAAAGTATGTGTAAAGCATATGGGAATAACATGCAAATGATTATTGACAATCATATAATATTCTGACATTTAAAAAACAACAGTGGTCCAAGAAAGTACGCCAGCATACATATTCAGCGTTGTGTACTACAATAAAGCTAATACTTATCAACCAATGTGAATTTGCACATGCAATTGTTAGAGTCCCCCACTGTATATGCATGTGCACAAAAAGCATCCCAAGGCTCACGAAGAACGAAAAAAATTAATAGAATCATTGCTGACTTGACTGGAAGAGGAGAAAAGCTTCACGTACCTACATGATTAGATGTGGACAGGCAGTACAACAATATCATAGATGTTGACAGGCAGTCTTCATAATTAGATGAGGATAGCGGGAGAGGTCATTGTTAGATTAGAGATCAGGAGATGAGTCCGCTCTCTGCTGCATTGAACTGGGTCAGCCCCTCTTGATTGTTGATGAGGCAAGGATTAGGGAAGCCTTGCCTTTTTCTGTTTAGGGAGGAGCCAGCTTGACGTCCGCCAAGCTCCTCGCCGCTCCATACCCAATCTTCCATCTCCTTCATATCAGGATGCCATCTGCGGCCGCCCAACCGCCAAGAAGACTACTGTGAAAGAGGCCCAGGGTAGGAGGCAGATCCATTAGAGAAACAGCCAGTCGGATCGGCGCTCAAGGAATATTGGAGAATCAGGGCGTATAGGAGGGGAAGACGACGTAGGGAGCCAAGGGGACAAGGATCGGGAGGACTGCAAGTGGTATATTTCTAGGACTCATGGTGACTTCTTTAATCTTAACCATAGATAATATCGTGCGTATAATTCTAGGACTCATGAAGACTTTTTTTAATCTAAACCATCGATTTAATATCCTATGGTTAAATATATATATATATATGTTTTCTAAGAATTAATGTGGTAACTCGGTTGGTGCCTCTAATTAGTAAATATTAGATGAGGTGTCTGAAAGAAATAAAATCATTTAAGCGGGACGAAACCAAGAATATCATCTTGGTTTATTAGTAGGTATAGATATAGATAAGATTCTACACATGGTTTTCTTAATTTGTACATGCACTTAGCTCATTGGGGGTTGGGTAATTAAAAAGCAGAGAGATGGTGGCTTGCACATTTCCAATGCATTTTTACTCAATTCCATAATTTGTCCTAAAGTTTCTATATGTACATTTTCCACTCGACGGAGGGAGCATGTGTATAGACATATATCCGTATTTCGGCCGGTTGTATGGCTACTTTTTTATAATTTATTTTGCGCTTTGTACTTCGGTACTCAATTATGAGACCCGACCTTTATTAATAAATGGTTGTGTGCATTGTAATGATGAGGAGGTCGGGGGTAATCCTCCTTTTTTTAAATGTGATACGGTGTTGCAAGGTGGAAAAAAATTCAAGTCGGGAGTAGGAAAATACGGTTGTGTACAGATTCACAACACACTTGGCATCTTGCTAACTCATAATAGGCAACAACAACGCATGAGGCAAGCTATAATAGTAAAACCAGAGTCAACACAATTTATGCATGTTTTGTAGTTTATCAGCAGTTGTCAAATTGTTGAACCATACTACACTAAATTTGTCGGCTGAGTAGACACATAAGTTTTTACTACCATTTTCATGCCGATTTCAGCTCAATTGAACAACCTTTGCCATACAATATGTTCGTTGCCCAAACTACTCTATGTTCCATGCCAACGAAAGTACACAAGAATGAATACAGGTCACACCCTCTACGGTGGAGGTAATACCCTACTTCTTGTCTGTGGTGTTGTTCTCTTGTGTAAGGTGTGATTAAAAATCTTCCAAACCCTTGCCCTGGTGCTTCAGGCCGCTTATATAGAGTGCGCCAACACTAAAGATACACCAGTTGGTCATAAATGTTCTGTGTAACGGCATACTAAAAACCGATAGTTTCTTACATTGCAAATAGTAACTGACATATAAACAACTAGTAGAGGTTGCTTATAACACCTATGTTTAATGCATAATGCAACGTCCACACGTAATGCCTCCTTAATTGCTCCTGGCCATTGGCCTGCTGTGAAACTTACTGCTGATAAAACCTACCGATGAGGGTCCTGACTCATGTATAATCAAGTTGGCGATTATTTTCAGACTGGTGTCCACTCGTCTAGGATGCCACCCCTTGGCAATTGTAATCGAGCATTTGAAAAATGTTTAAAATGTGTATTAGAAAAATGTTGACCATGTATTAAAAAATGTTAAATTTGTATCGGAAACATATTAAACATGTATTAGAAAAATGTGTTGACATGTAAAAAAATGTAGAATAAAAACCAAAAAGGTTAACCAAAAAGAAACAAAATAAATCAAATAAAATGAAAATGAGAAAAATAGAAGAAACAAATGCAAAAAAGAATGAAAAAAATGAAAAAATACCAAGAAAAAAGCAAAAAAACAGTGAAAACCAAGAAAAGAAACAAAGAAGAACAAAGAAAAGCAAAAAAAGATGAAACCCGATGAAAAAGCAAATAAAACAGTTAAGAAACACATAAAAAAGAAAAAAAGAAAAATGAAAAAAAACGAGAAAACCCAAAGATAACAAACCCATCGAGCATGGCGAATGAACCAGCAAAGGAAAAAAAACAGATAGAACGGGCCGGCCCAGCCGTTACAGCGCTCGCGCGATAAGAGCACTTGCTTAATAAGAAATATAGCATTCGCGCGATATACAGGACGGCACGCCAATTCCTATTTGACGCTTAGCGCGCCAAATATAACATTAGCGGTATGCAGCGCCACAGCAGCTTCCAGTTCGTTCCATAGTGCGATGGCCCATATAGTATTTTTTTTTCTCTCTAACCGGTTTTGGGAAATGTTCCACCGGTTTCTCTGGTGGTTTTCTCTAGGTTTTTTCCAAGGCGACTTTTATGGGTTTTTTTCCTTTTTCTTTTTATTTTTTACTTTTTACCTTTTTCTTTTTCCCGTATATTTTTTCTTTATTAATTTTTCGAAATTGCTCATTATAATTATCATGAGCTATTTATTTTTAAAATTCGTGATATTTATAGTTTGTTAATTATTTCTAAATACACTAACATATTCCAAATTCATGAACTTTTCTCAATACATATGTTTCTTGGAAATTCACAAACCGTTTTCAAATCCATAAAAAAATTCAATTAGTGACCATTTTCAAACTGAAGAATGTATTGAAATTTGTGCATTTTTTAAGTTTTCAAAACTTTTCAAATTTATAAATTCTGTGAGTTAAAAATGTTCTCAAATTCTGAAAGAAATTTCAAAAACTGTTAAAAAGTGCACAAATTTGAATAAATTTTCAGCAACTTCAAGTAGGGGTTTCTGACTGAACTTTGGCCACCAAGTTCAAGTAGTGGGTTTACTGTCAGGCTAACTGAACCCGGCTGCCATCATTCGTGTGGCACGCGTTAAACTACGTGTGACAGCACGCTGTTATCGGACAAGTTCGACGCGGCTGCTGTTCCACCACGAAGCAGGCCAAAATGGCGAGTGCATTTCCAGTCCGTCCAACGAACAAGGGCAGTATGCCACTGGCAATCTCGTCTTTCAGAGCTTCTGAATGTATGAATGAATAATGAAGGTGGTCCGCCAGGATGTTCCTTCACGTCGTTCTTCGTGGAATTTATTTAAGCTTAATTCGTGAAGGTGATCTCCAAGGATGCCCGGGGATACGTGTGACACAGTTAGACGGCCAGGAATGTCCTCATGAGCACGCTGTTGGCACAACACGTGGTCCATCATGCAGTGCCCACGCTTATTGGCCAGGCAAGCACATATATACTTGTCATTTCAATTACATGCCTGCCCTTATTCCCACGACAGCTTAATTTGCATAGATCCCTATCTCCATCCGTATGCAAGATAACGTGGAAAAGTAATGAAGCATTTCTAAGATATACTTTTATGACTCATATTGTGAATACCAGTAATATTTTACACAAAATAGTACGTACACCCTCGGTCTCAAAATAAGTGTCTTAATCTTAATACAACTTACAAGCTTAATGAAAACGTTCTATGTGCGTGCCGGTAGGTGAGAGCTAGGCCGGCAATACGAGGCCACGCATGCACGCCTTTGACTCCAGAATGGTCGATGCTGGCAACGACCTCGCCAGCTCTAGCGCCAGATCATCATTCATCCAACCCTAAATTAGTCTACTTGACCAGTTACAGCACACAAGTAGACTAGACACTAAACAATTCTTCTAGTTGTGTGACTTTTCCTCCAAGAGACCAATAGAGAAGGTGGGCATGAGATGCTTAATTTTGTTTACTTAAGTGAAGTGATTGAATGATAGATTTTCCATTATGAATTCCAGACTGGTGTGAAAGCGTTCACTTTACCCCCGAATTTTCTTTTTTTACTTAGAACACTCTCTATTATTTTATTTTAGGCAGCATGCAGTCTCTGCTGGTTCAGTGTGAAAACAGCTTTGATTCTGCTTTTGGACGTAGGCTGTGCCTTGTGCTGACTTGACGCACACGCGCATGCATGTGTTCATGCGTGCATTCACCACATTGTCACTGGATTAACCAAGTGATTGTGCAGTACTTTTCTATCCAAATATAGAGACTTCGCTTCAATGGGAGAGATACTTTTACTCCCATCACAAAACTGCAGAGATTCCTCTCGCAGTCGGCTCAGAGATTGGTATAACTTTTTTTTTAGATTTTTCTTGCGAGAAAGCTTCGTATAAACTTGTTGACAAAGATAGTTGTTGCACATGTCGCGCAATATCGATTCAGGTAACCAGTCCTTTCAACCCACATACGACATGGGTCTGCTCCATGTGTCATGTGTGTCTTGGCCCACCAACTAGGCCCAACCGAAGAGCAACATAGACCTATATCAGGGCTTTACTAGAGCCAATAAATCTTCCCGTCATACATAGGTCATCATAAGTCTGCTAACACCAATGTTTCTAGCCAACCAACCATGACCGATTACCCGTCATCAAGATTTATTCCGGACATCTGAACTCTTATATCAATTGTTACGCAATGCTAGGTCCGCTAACTAGCGTTTCGGACTCATATGCATGATGAGCCTGCTCAATAAGATATTCGCCCAACAACTAGCCCCAACAGGGGAGCAACACAGGCCTATACCAGGGCTCGGGCCCTCTTTTATCCCAAAAGACTAATATGATAGAAGGAGACACCCTTGTCCTTATAAATCGTGCTTTGTCTCTTCCCACAATCGATGTAGGACTAAACCTAACAAATAGGTTAACTATATTGCACCACTACTAGGACTACCAATTAATGTGCTTATATATGTATGGATATTTAACTGAAATTGAAGTACAAAATATTATGATGGCTAATCTATATTGCTTTGAGTAAAATCCAATTTTAGCAAGATATACAATCCGGCATAATAACTAATTTCAGGTGACATTTTAAACTAGATTTTGCATGTTGACCCAACTGAACTACATTTGCACTATTCTGTTATGATGGACCAGCTTGTGAATGTGACGAAGCGACGTCTATGGGTCGGATACTTCTGATCTAAGTTTCTCTTCATCGGCGACGGTTGCTGTTCGGTGCACTGGTCCTTTTGTGCCTTAGCAGTACGACTTTCCGACTTTCTGGTACAACAAGATTTCCTTGGTTCCGATGACGGTGGCGCACCTTCGATTCACTTCAGAGGTTGTAGTTGTCGTGGGGTGGTCTATGGACATGAATGTAATTTCTTTTACTTTTAATCTTCATACCACAATGATGTTTGATGAGTCGATCAGAAGTTTCCCCCAAAAAGAGTTGCTGAGGACGTCATTGTAGTGAGCTTACATGACAAGTAGGAAGCACATCCCGTTACTAATTGTTACTATTTGTTTTTCGTAATTACTCTGTTACTAATTGGTTGAAAAGGACAAGCTTAAGTACCCCCACATCCATCACGATTGAAGCCACAAAAGTATGATCCTATCCCACCAACTAAAAAGAAGTATGATCTCTCAATCACGGATCTGAAGCGGGTGCATCCATGCACGGTTTTGGGTTCTCGGGGGCCGGATTTGTCTATGGGTCCTTTAGCGAAGCCACACGCATCATCTAGATTGAAGTAGTATTATACACTTTTAAGCCCTCCATCCGCGACTCCCCCGACCATTAGTACTCCTTAGATGTGACCAACGAAAGATTCACATTCCTTTCCACTCTTTCTTAATTGCTTCATGGACCTCACGAGATCCCGCGTTTGCTATTCTTGCCTAATGCCGCGTCTCCGAGGCGGCGTGGTTGGCCGCGACGTCGCCGACGGAGACAAGAACGAACGGTGGACTTTTTATCATTGCCGCTCGAATTGGATTGTTGTTGAGTCCAAGACGGGGTGCCACGATCACGCCGACACTAGCAGCTACTCCCTCCGTTTCAAATTATTTGTCGCGAAAATGAATTTATCTAGAACTAAACTATATCTAAATACATCCATACTGTGACAAATAATTTGAAACGGAGGAAGTAGCTACCTAATGACGGGACCGTGGCTTCCTCGCTGAACCAACAAAACAGAAACCCAATTAACTAAACGGGACCGCCTTTTCCAACTCAGACTCCATCACCTTCGTCTCCGGCCCGCTACGTACCTGACCCTAACCTGACACGCACGTACCGCAGACATTCGCCACACTGTCACCGTATTAATCAAGTACTAGTACTACTGCTCAATTTCTCAAGTCTCCATCGAAAGACGACTTGGCTTCATCGGTAGACGAGAGAGAGCCATACACAACTGGGCGGCAGACATCTCGCCAAGCAGCCACACGATTATCGTTGTTAGTAATTTTCTTCTTGAGTACTAGTACAAAAGAATCTTCTGCCTCTTGCTAATCGCCTCCCTCTCTGTGGTGCACAGCCACTTGCCCATGTCGATCGCCAGCATTGTGTATGGATAGGAGGAAAGCCGACGAAGCCGAATTGACCTATCTTATCTTTCAATGCCATGTTTCCAGTCTCGCTTATGGCAAATTATTCTGATGATATTGTCATTTTCATTGCACAAAAATCTGACAGGAACGCCATTTTCATGGCCCATATGTATACACGAGCTACACAGGTGTGCATGTGTTCAAGAGCGAACACATTCACCGCACTGTCACTGGATTAATTAAGTGCATTTGACTGGAGTACTTTATCTAAAGACTTTGCTTCACTCGGAGAGATACTTTCACTCCCGTCACAAAACAGCGTAGGTTCCTCCGCCGATCTGATCAGAGCTTGGTGTAACTAAGTTTGCTGAGAAAGGAGAAAGAAAGTTGGACACGGAGTACATAGTCAAAAAAAAAAGTTGAACACGGAGTATATGCTCTCGAGCTCATCTGCTTTTGGATGAGCAGTGAATTCACAAAAATGATAACAAACTTAAAAAAAATTAGCAAACATTAGGAATGTTTTGGGTGGTTGCAAAGTTTCATCATGAAATCACATTCACGGAAGTCAAAGAAAAAGCATAAATCAATGATCCAAAAATTGTACTTTCGAACGCACTTTGGAGCATCGATTTTTTAGCGACGACTTTCATGGATGTGATTTCATGATGATATTGTGTAAGGGCTTCTCCAACCGTAACCCGGAAATTTCCTCCCGCATCCATCCGCGGACAGGGGAGGCCAATCCACGGACACAGATGAGGGAGGCAGCCATCCAATCGTAGCAGCATACATTTTCACAACAACTCGAATCAACCGGACGAAATTTGATCAAACCAGATGAATTTTGATATAAACACGGTGGATTTCATTGAAACTAGGATAATTTGTACATTAAACCTGACGATATTTCATCCAGTGAACTAAAAACCTAAAAATAAAACCCTAAACTATCATATACTTCACGGTGATCTCGTAAGCCATGCCGGGCTGGCCAGCGGCTCCCCCTCTGTCATCGTGACCCGACCCGGCATCGGAGCCGTCGTCATCAGGCTTGGGGCGGCGGAAGGTGGTGGCGTCGCGGCAACGCTTCCCGGCGGTTGTCTGACGCTCGCAGATGATCCTCTCCGCCTCCTCCTACGCCGTGCACAATGTCGCCGCGGCCACCGAGGGTGTGGGTTGTGGGAATGGGCGGCGGTCGTTGGAGGATGCATCATTGGCGACGGCGATCTCTGCGAGGGACATTTCCTCGCCGTACCTGGCCATCTCGCCGTCGAGGTGGCGAGATGGGCTTGGCCGTCTCCGATGTCATCACGGAGCGGTCCAGGGCCCAAACGTATGCCAGGTCCGGGTCCGCCAGGATGTGTGGTGGCGGAACGCATGAGTCCATGAACTTTGATCGTCACAAGGCGTTGCGGTTGTACCACTGGCGCTGCTCCCGGTCGGCGTACTCCTGCGCCGTCATGGCGCTTCGGGACTATGACGAAGAGCCGCACCTGCCGAGGTAGTGCAAAATGCTACTGCGCGCCTTGGGCATGGGCGGCGCGCGGCAAGCGGTGCTCCTCCTTCACGACGCGTCGGGGCGGCGCCGAGAGCTGCTCCTCCTTGACGCACCGGGGCGGCGCCGAGAGCCACTCTTCCTTCATGTTGCGTCTTATTTGGATGCCACGGCTGCGTAGCGGCGGAGAGTGTGGAAGGGATGCTGTCTCCGGCTTCACGGGGAGGAGCGGCCCCAGGGGCGGAGCCGAGCCGTTTATGTGGACGACGGAGCGACGGAGCATCAGCTCCATCTACTCCTCAAATTTCACGTCGATGCCGGCGTAGACCTGGCCCAGCCTTCAAGCGGCGGCTTCCGAGAGGTCACATCGGTCGGTGCCGCCCTCCCTCCCTCCCGTCACATCACGACATCAATGCCGGCCCCCACATACTCTTGCCCAACATGAATGCGGCGCGGTAAGCAGCGCGTGCATCGGAAGGAAAGAGCGGGATGGACGGGTGACGGGTTTTGGTGGGTTAGGGCGGTCAGAAGCGGGCGTTGTCGTGGTTCTAAGCCTGACAGTAGAGTGGGGGGTAGGTATGGAGAGGCAAGGTCCTAACTATGGAGAGGTTGTAAACACAAAGGATGTACGAGTTCAGGCCCTTCTCGGAGGAAGTAATAGCCCTACGTCTCGGAGCCCGGAGGCGGTCGAGTGGATTATGAGTATATGAGTTACAAGATGCCGAACCCTTCTGCCTGTGGAGGGGGGTGGCTTATATAGAGTGCGCCAGGACCCCAGCCAGCCCACGTAGGAGAGGGTTTAAGGTGAGTTAAGTCTGGGGCGTTACTGATAACGCCCCACATAAAGTGTCTTTACTATCATAAAGCCTACTTAATTACAGGCCGTTGCAGTGCAGAGTGCCTCTTGACCTCCTGGTGGTCGAGTGAGTCTTCGTGGTCGAGTCCTTCAGTCAGTCGAGTGAGTCCTTCGTTGGTCGACTGGAAGGCGACCTCTTCTAAGGGTGTCCTTGGGTAAGGTACTTAGATCAGGTCCATGACCCTACCCTAGGTACATGACCCCATCATTAGCCCCCGAATGGATTGAGGCTTCGAGTGAGGAAGGAGTTGATGTCGTTTCCGATTAACCTTTGCACACTGGTCGTGTGTTGTTCTGGGCCAAAGAATTTCTTCGTCGATAGTGAGCAACTTGTCTTCGGTCGACTCGATCCATTCTCTTCTTTCGTCGAGTGATTTTTCGGGCTTCGACGGTCTCCGAGCGACGGATCGCGGGAAACCCCACGTCTGACAGACCGATCTGCCGTTCGCGGATTCCGCGGGATGCGAAATTTGGGGACGCGCGCGAAGCGGAGCGGACCGCGGCGTTCGGATGGGACGGGGCATAGACGCCTCGATCTCCGCGCCGCTTTCTTCGCCACGTATCCTGTCTGCACAACTGTTCCTGATATGATTAGATCGACCGGGCCCACCTGTCATCCACTCGGAAGGGACCTTATAAATGCGCCCGGCGAGGATTTCTGTACTACGCCCAGTCATTCTCTCTCTCTCTCTGCTCCCTTCGTCCCCGTCCAGCGCGCTCACTCTCGCCCCCGCACAACTTCCCCACGCGCATCTCGCCGGCAACCATGGCCAAGGAGAAGACGGCGGCGCTGGAACGTGCGAAGAAGGCGTCGGCGTCGGAGAAGGCAAAGGGGAGATCCACCAGCCGCGGCGGGTCCTCGTCCAGATCCCGCCTGCCGAAGGGCTGGGTCCAAGGAGACTAGATCCAGTCGACCATCACCGAGAATGACCTCCTCGACATGGCCAACGAGGGCTTGATCCCTCATGGAGCTGCGAGGCTTCCGGGGAAGGAGTGGCAGCCCCAGCCAGAAGAGGGTGAGTGTGTGCTCTTGGCCACCCATGTTGATCGTGGATTTTCCTTGCCGCCGAGTGTTTTCTTCCGTGGCTTCTTGAATTTCTCCGGAGCGCAGCTCCACCACTTTACCCCAAACTCTATTGCCTATCTTGCCGCGTTCGTGTCCATGTGTGAGGGTTTCCTGGGCTGTCGACCGCACTGGGGTTTGTTCAAGCATATATTCACGTGTCGCTCTCAGACCGTGAAGAAGGCGAGCCCAGGTGATGAGAAAACCCGAGTTGTCCAAATGTGCGGGGGTCTGGGGATCCAGGTGAGGAATAAGAGCACCTTCCCGCCCATGACCTTTCCCGAGTCCGTCAGAGGCTGGCAGTCGACTTGGTTCTACTGCCAGGTCCAGTCGACGCCAGGGCAGTCGACTGGACTCCCTCCGTTTACCATGGACCGAGTGAACAAGCCCTCCCCTCTGAAGTTGATTCCGGAGGAGAAAGCCGACGTGAAGATGTTGATGGAGCGCGTGGTGCAGTTGGTTCGGGAGGGAGTGACGGGCATGGACCTCTTGGAGGTCTTCCTTAGGCGTCGCATCCAGCCCCTTCAGTTCCGGAGCCACTGCATGTGGTTGTACTGTGGGACCGAAGACGAGACTCGAGTCCATCCAGAAGCAGTCGACGATGTCACTCTTGAAAGATGGATGGTAGCCGTTACCGGAAACAAGGACAACCCACGCGGAGCCAGAAGGATTCCTCCACTCGACCACAACAGCGATCCAAACAAGGTACGTTTGCTCTGCCCTCCACTGTGTTCTTGTCGCATTCATTTCTGTTTATCTTGCCGACTGGTCGACTGATCCTTGTCTTGATACCTGCTAGGTCCTTACCGAGTTGTACTCGATGCCCAATGGGGCACAAGCTCCGACTGAGGAGGGTGAGGCGAGTGGGGGCGAGAGCCAGGAAGAGGAGGAATGGGACTCGGACGTTGCAGAGGATGATGACGATGATGATGATGATGACGGAGATGAAGATGACGTCGAGGACGAGGAAGAAGAGGAGGAGGAGGTCGTACCACCACGCTCAGAAAGGCGGTCGAAGCTTGTCCACGACCCTTCGACTGAACGTGGCAAGGGGGTTGCGACCGCTGTCCAGTCGACCAAGCGCCCTCGGACCACCTCTCCGGTGCCGACTGAAAAGGCGCCGAAGCAGCCCAGGGCGGCCCCGTCGAAGACGATCAAGCTCCTACCGAAGATGAAGGTGTCCATCCCCACCATATCAGGGTAATCGTGCTGCTTGAATCTTCTTATTTTGTGTGAACTTTGTCTCTGGTCGACGCTGAAGTTAGTCGACTGATCCTTTGGAGTTGCAGTGCTGCTACTTCTGAAACCTCAGCCCGGGCTGATGACCACGAGATGGAGGACGCAGCAACTTCGAAACCAGGTACTGAATTCTTAACGCCGTTCTTAGTCGACTGACTCGCGATCTCTGATCCTGATGTCGACTGACTCGCGATCTCTGATCCTGATTCTTCTCCGTAGCTCCACCCAATACTGTTATCAATCTCCCTGATGATGATGAGGATGAAGAACCACTGAAGCGCAGGAGGAGTAGGAAAGCGTCCGCCAGTAAGGTGCCTTAGGATGCGACGGCGCCTGAGATTCTGATTGCGGAGGAAGAGAAAACCACTCGACACACGGTGTCCTTCGCAGATCCATTGACGAGTGATCAGCAGCCCTCCCTCTTCACGACGCACCACGTCCCAGAGGACCAAGCTGGCGCGGCGAAGGAAGCGATACGCCAGGCGGGAATCATGATGGAGCAGTTGAAGACCATCCGGGACGCGAGCCAGGCAGCTTATGACGCCAGTTCTGCCCTCTAGAGCAATGTTCAGGTCAGTCGACCACAGTTTGTTCTGTTGGATATGCTGCCAAAAACTTTTCCTTTCCGGAATTTATAGTAGTCATCCACTGGGTGTGTCGATTAAACTTCGTGTTAGCGGGGGCACGCTGAGTGCACCCGCTGGGTGTAGTCCCCAAGGCTAAGGTCGACTGCTGGCAGTCGGCCTTAGGCTTTATGATGTCAATCTTTCTGTCAGTCGACTATGTCGACTGGATTTCACGAACCGGTGGGGGCACGCTGAGTGCACCCACTGGGTGTAGTCCCCGAGACTGTGGTCGACTGCTTGCAGTTGATCACAGTCTTAAAGAATACATCTCGTTTTTTTTAGGTCGACTGGTCGACTTTGTCTTCACCAGAATTAGTGGGGGCACGCTGAGTGCACCCACTGGGTGTAGTCCCCGAGACTACGGTCGAATGCTTGTATTCGGCTGTAGTCTTAGAAACGTGTGTGTTTTCCTTTTTCACTCGGAAGTGAATTATATTTGACATTTAGTCGATTGGTTCTTCGCAGAACTCCTGTGATCTTGTGGCTCGCTACTCTGAGCTGGAAAACAAGCACACTCAACTCGAGCTGAGCTTGAAGCTGGTTCAGGAGAAGCTGACGAAGGCAAAGGAGGAGACCGAAGGTATGTTTGGTGAGACCTTGACGACTGCTTTTCCCCTTGCTTGTTTCAAAATCTGACCTTGCTGTAACTTGCAAGTAAGGTAAGGGAGGCCCAACAGAAGAAAGACCTCGAACTAACTGAGAAGATCAAGCTTGCTGACGAGAAGTTAGCTTCAGTCACCAAGCTTGAACAAGACAATACCAATCTGAAAGCTGCTCTTGGGATTGCCAACAAGGAGGTCAGTCGACTGAAAACTGATAAAGCTGCCCTGACCGACCAAGTCAGCAAATTGACTGGGAAGAAAACTGATCTGGAGGCCTTCCTGAGTGGTCTTGCCAAGAAGTTGTTTCTTATGCTCGAAGGTAAACCTCTATGCTTGGCAAACATTTCCAATTGTGGTTTTTCCATTCGACCATCCCCTTGACTTAGTGATCGTCCTTGCAGAATTTTGTCAAAACTTTGAAGAAGAAACTAGCCGGCTGGAGCCAAACTTCGACCCCGTCAATTCTCCGGTGAACGACGAAGTTGCCATGGATGTTTTCCGACTGGAGTCTCGTGTTGCAGTTGTCGTGGACTATCTCGTAAGGCTGAAGGCCGCCACATCTCGCATCGACTCGACGCTCTGGCCTGAGGAGACACTTCAGAATGACCTTGAGTCGCTGATGGCCCGCTTGAACACGATTCCTGGTCGAGTGCAGGAATGGAAGAAGTCCTCGGCTCGGTGTGGTGCAGATGTTGCTCTGTGTCTGGCCCGAGTCCACTGTAAAGATGCGCGGGAAGAGAAGCTGGCGGCTCTTCGGGTGGCCAACACCAAGAAACACGACTTCAGGTCCTTTATGGAAACTTTCCTTGCAGCTGCCACTCGGATCGCCGACGGAATCGACCTTGATGAATTCGTTGCACCTTCCAGCCCTCCACAGGAGGGGTAAAAAACTTCTTCTGGCTCGACGCTTTAAATTTGCCTCGGTATGCCGAGTGGAATTGTAACCGACAAACCTTAACGGGCTTAACGCCTGAGCCCTTTCGGTTCCTTTAGATATCGATTCAAACTTGAATTTGGTGCTTGAATACGATTGCCTTTGGCTCGAAATGTCTTTTGCAGGTTCAAAGCAAGGTGCCTTTACTGCAATCGACTTATTCTTTAGTCCACTTAGGCGAGCACTGGGCTGCGGCTAAGCCCCCGAGTGAGAGGTTTTACTCTTCACTCGGTAGGATTTTGATAACTTAGGCTAGTACTGGGCTGCGGCTAAGCCTCCGAGTGAGAGGGTTGCTCTCCACTCGGTAGGATTTTGATAACTTAGGCTAGTACTGGGCTGCGGCTAAGCCTCCGAGTGAGAGGGTTGCTCTCCACTCGGTAGGATTTTGATAACTTAGGCGAGTGCTTGGACTGCAGCTAAGC
>NC_057812.1:730983389-730987107 GCF_018294505.1 Triticum aestivum
CTGTACTCGATGCCCAATGGGGCACAAGCTTCGACTGAGGAGGGCGAGGCGAGCGGGGGCGAGAGCCAGGAAGAGGAGGAATGGGACTCGGATGTTGCAGAGGATGATGACGACGATGATGATGATGACGGTGATGAAGACGACGTCGAGGACGAAGAAGAAGAGGAGGAGGAGGTCGTACCACCGCGCTCAGAAAGGCGGTCAAAGCTTGTCCACGATCCTTCGACCGAACGTGGTAAGGGGGTTGCGACCGCCACTCAGTCGACCAAGCGCCCTCGGACCACCTCTCCGGTGCCGACTGAAAAGGCGCCGAAGCAGCCCAGGGCGGCCTCGTCGAAGCCGATCAAGCTCTTGCCGAAGATGAAGGTGTCCATCCCCACCATATCAGGGTAACTGTGCTGCTCATATTTTCTTATTCTGTGTGAACTTTATCTCTGGTCGACGCTTAAGTTAGTCGACTGATCCTTTGGAGTTGCAGTGCTGCTACTTCTGAGACCTCGGCCCGGGCCGATGACCACGAGATGGAGGATGCGGCAACTTCGAACCCAGGTACTGTATTCTTAACATCGTTTTTAGTCGACCGACTCGCGACCTCTGATCCTGATTCTTCTCCGCAGCTCCACCCAATACTGTTATCAATCTTCCTGACGACGACGAGGATGAAGAACCACTGGCACGCAGGAAGAGTCGGAAAACGCCCACCAGTAAGGTGCCTCAGGATGTGACGGCGCCTGAGACTCTGACTGTGGAGGAAGAGAACACCACTCGACACACGGTGTCCTTCGCAAATCCACTAACAAGTGCTCAGCAGCCCTCCCTCTTCACGACTCACCACGTCCCAGAGGACCAAGCTGGTGCAGCGAAGGAAGCAATACGCCAGGCGGGACTCATGATGGAGCAGCTGAAGACCATCCGGGACGCGAGCCAGGAAGCTTATGACGCCAGCTCTGCCCTCCAAAGCAATGTCCAGGTCAGTCGACCGCTGTTTGTTCTGTTGGATATGCTACCAAAAACTTTTCTTTTCCGGGATTTATAGCAGTCACCCACTGGGTGTGTCGAATAAACTCCGTGTTAGCGGGGGCACGCTGAGTGCACCCGCTGGGTGTAGTCCCCAAGGCTAAGGTCGACTGCTTGCAGTCGGCCTTAGGCTTTATGATGTCAATCTTTCCGTCAGTCGACTGGTCGACTGGATTTCACAAACCGGTGTGGGCACGCTGAGTGCACCCACTGGGTGTAGTCCCCAAGGCTAAGGTCGACTGCTGGCAGTCGGCCTTAGGCTTTATGATGTCAATTTTTCTTTCAGTCGACTATGTCGACTGGATTTCACAAACCGGTGGGGGCACGCTGAGTGCACCCACTGGGTGTAGTCCCCGAGACTGTGGTCGACTGCTTGCAGTTGATCACAGTCTTAGAGAATGCATTTTTTTTTGAGGTCGACTGGTCGACTTTGTCTTCAACAGGATTAGTGGGGGCACGCTGAGTGCACCCACTGGGTGTAGTCCCCGAGACTACGGTCGAATGCTTGTATTCGTCTGTAGTCTTAGAAACGTGTGTTTTTCCCTTTTTCACTCGGAAGTGAATTATTTTTGACATTTAGTCGATTGGTTCTTCGCAGAACTCTTGTGATCTTGTGGCTCGCTACTCAGAGCTGGAACAAAAACATACTCAAGTCGAGCTGAGCTTGAAGCTGGTTCAGGAGAAACTGACAAAGGCAAAGGAGGAGACCGAAGGTATGTTTGGTGAGACCCTGACGACTGCTTTTCCCTTTGCTTGTTTCAAAATCTGATCTTGCTGTAACTTGTAGGTAAGGTAAGGGAGGCCCAGCAGAAGAAAGACCTTGAGCTAGCTGAGAAGATCAAGCTGGCTGACGAGAAGTTAGCTTCAGTCACCAAGCTTGAACAAGACAATACCAATCTGAAAGCTGCTCTTGGGATTGCCAACAAGGAGGTCAGTCGACTGAAAACTGATAAAGCTGCCCTGACCGACCAAGTCAGCAAATTGACTGAGAAGAAAACTGAACTGGAGGCCTTCCTGAGTGACCTTGCCAAGAAGCTGTTTCTTATGCTTGAAGGTAAACCTCCATGTTTGGCAAATATTTCCAATTGTGGCTTTTTCCATTCGACTATCCCCTTGACTTAGTGATCATCCTTGCAGAATTTTGTCAAAACTTTGAAGAAGAAACCAGCCGACTGGAGCCAAACCTCGACCCCGTCAATTCTCCGGTGAACGACGAAGTTGCCATGGATGTTTTCTGACTGGAGTCTCGTGTTGCAGCTATCGTGGACTATCTCGCAAGGCTGAAGGCCGCCACATCTCGCATCGACTCGACGCTCTGGCCTGAGGAGACACTTCAGAATGACCTTGAGTCGCTGATGGCCCGCTTGAACACGATCCCTGGTCGAGTGCAGGAGTGGAAGAAGTCCTCGGCTCGGTGTGGTGCAGATGTCGCTCTGTGTCTGGCCCGAGTCCACTGCAAAGATGCGCGAGAAGAGAAGCTGGCGGCCCTCCGGGTGGCCAATACCAAGAAGCACGACTTCAGGTCCTTTATGGAGACTTTCCTTGCAGCTGCCACTCGGATCGCCGACGGAATTGACCTTGATGAATTTGTTGCACCTTCCAGCCCTCCACGGGAGGGGTAAAAAACTTCTTCTGGCTCGACGTTTTAAATTTGCCTCGGTATGCCGAGTGGAATTGTAACCGACAAACCTTAATGGGCTTGATGCCTGAGCACTTCGGTTCCTTTAGATACCGATTCAAACTTGAATTTGGCGCTTGAATATGATTGCCTTCGGCTCAAAATGTCTTTTGCAGGTTCAAAGCAAGGCGCCTTTTCTGCAATCGACTTATTCTTTAGTCCACTTAGGCGAGCACTGGGCTGCGGCTAAGCCCCCAAGTGAGAAGTTTTACTCTTCACTCGGTAGGATTTCGATAACTTAGGCGAGTGCTTGGACTGCAGCTAAGCCCCCGAATGAGAGGGTTGCTCTTCACTCGGTAGGATTTTTATAACTTAGGCGAGCACAGGGCTGCAGCTAAGCCCCCGAGTGAGAGGGTTGCTCTTCACTCGGTAGGATTTTTATAACTTAGGCGAGCATAGGGCTGCAGCTAAGCCCCCGAGTGAGAGGGTTGCTCTTCACTCGGTAGGATTTTATAACTTAGGCGAACACAGGGCTGCAGCTAAGCCTCCGAGTGAGAGGGTTGCCCTTCACACGGTAGGATTTTTACAACTTAGGTGAGTGCTTGCACTGCAGCTAAGCCTCTGAGTGGAAGGCTGGCTTACCACTCGGTAGGATTTCGATAAACTTAGGCGAGTCCTTGGACTGCAGCTAAGCCCCCGAGTGAGAGGGTTGCTCTTCACTCGGTAGGATTTTTATAACTTAGGCGAGTGCTTGCACTGCAGCCAAGCCTCCGAGTGGAAGGCTGGCTTACCACTCGGTAGGATTTTGATAAACTTAGGCGAGTCCTTGGACTGCAGCTAAGCCCCCGAGTGGAAGGCTGGCTTACCACTCGGTAGGATTTTGATAAACTTAGGCGAAACGGATTCGCAGCTAAGCCTCCGAGTGAGAGTCTGGCTCACCGCTCGGTAGGATTTTTACAAACTTAGGCGAAACGGATTCGCGGCTAAGCCACCCACTGGGTGGGAGTTTTATGTGGACAAAAATAAAAAGTGACAGAAATTATGGAGGAACTATGACACTATTATTTTGATGTCCATGAGCTA
>NC_057812.1:730987117-730988708 GCF_018294505.1 Triticum aestivum
AAACTTAGGCGAGTCCTTGGACTGCAGCTAAGCCCCCGAGTGAGAGGGTTGCTCTTCACTCGGTAGGATTTTTATAACTTAGGCGAGTGCTTGCACTGCAGCCAAGCCTCCGAGTGGAAGGCTGGCTTACCACTCGGTAGGATTTTGATAAACTTAGGCGAGTCCTTGGACTGCAGCTAAGCCCCCGAGTGAGAGGGTTGCTCTTCACTCGGTAGGGTTTTTATAACTTAGGCGAGTGCTTGCACTGCAGCTAAGCCTCCGAGTGGAAGGCTGGCTTACCACTCGGTAGGATTTTGATAAACTTAGGCGAGTCCTTGGACTGCAGCTAAGCCCCCGAGTGGAAGGCTGGCTTACCACTCGGTAGGATTTTGATAAACTTAGGCGAAACGGATTCGCAGCTAAGCCTCCGAGTGAGAGTCTGGCTCACCGCTCGGTAGGATTTTTACAAACTTAGGCGAAACGGATTCGCGGCTAAGCCACCCACTGGGTGGGAGTTTTATGTGGACAAAAATAAAAAGTGACAGAAATTATGGAGGAACTATGACACTATTATTTTGATGTCCATGAGCTATAGAAGTACTTTATTGCAACTTATCCGAGTGATAAAACTTAAGTGTAAAATGGGCGGAGTAGCTCTGCGTTCCAAGCTCGGGGCTCGTCGATATTATGCGCGACGTTGTAAAGACGATACGCCCCGTTGTGGAGGACCTTGGTGACGATGAAGGGGCCTTCCCAAGAAGGAGCAAGCTTGTGTGGTTTGTGCTGATCCACTCGGAGAACCAAATCCCCTTCCTGGAAGGCTCGACCTCTCACATTTCTGGCGTGGAAACGGCGCAAATCTTGTTGGTAGATGGTCGAACGGATCAGAGCCATCTCTCTTTCTTCCTCTAAAAGGTCGACTGCGTCCTGCCGCGCTTGTTCAGCTTCTGCTTCGTTGTAGATTTCAACTCGGGGAGCATTATGAAGAAGATCACTCGACAAGACCGCTTCAGCTCCGTAGACCAAGAAGAATGGAGTTCTTCCGGTCGACCGATTAGGTGTGGTCCGCAGTCCCCAGAGTACAGAGGGAAGTTCGTCGACCCAAGCTCCAGCCGCGTGTTTGAGATCACGCATCAGTCGAGGTTTCAATCCCTTAAGAATCAGTCCATTAGCTCGCTCTGCTTGTCCATTCGACTGCGGATGGGCGACTGAAGCGTAGTCGACTCGTGTGCCCTGGGAGTTGCAGAAAGTTCTGAATTCTTCTGAGTCAAAGTTCGACCCATTATCCGTGATGATGCTGTGCGGGACTCCATATCTGAATATTAGTTCCCTGATGAAGCTAACAGCAGTACCGGTGTCAAGGCTCTTGATTGGTTTAGCTTCGATCCACTTGGTGACCTTGTCGACTGCCACCAGCACATGCGTGAAACCACTTCGTCCTGTTCTCAAAGGACCGACCATGTCCAGCCCCCAAACTGCAAAAGGCCAGACGAGTGGGATGGTCTTCAAAGCTGACGCAGGCTTGTGCGACATATTCGAGTAGAACTGACATCCCTCGCACTTATCCACTATCTCTTTTGCCATTTCATTCGCCTTGGGCCAGTAAAATCCG